>NC_064644.1:124471437-124773552 GCF_023864345.2 Schistocerca serialis cubense
CTGTCCCTGTATATACTAGTTTTGCCACATACAAATGTCCACTTCTCTTTCAAGGTCCATCAGGTAACTGTATTACTTTGCACAGGAGAGCTAACAATGTCCGTGCTCTTGGCATTAATCACTTTGGATTACCAGCATCCAGAATGGCCCTCCTGAACCTACGTTTTCCATATCCGCATGACACCTGTGGTATCCTAACCAAAGAAAGCACCACCACCATGGAATGATAAACTGCATTCTCAACAGACTGCTATACGGACACTGTAGAATTTTGACTTCGATATTTCTGAAAGAGAAACCTGCTGCATATTTCTTTATGCCATGAACTGGGAATACTTGAACCAATTTTAAGATTTAAATGTGATTATCATGACTACTTTATAACTTCTGTGATATGTACGTTAGTGAACGTAAGGTCTTGTATGAAAGAGTTACATTCTAAGGAATAGAACAAATTTTCTAAAATGTAGAGGAAGACATGTGGGTAAAAAACAGGTGGTCAAAATTAGCACAGACTTGAGGATACACTTACGGGCCAGTACTTCCACCACAGCTGTCAGCTATCATTCAAAAAATTTGTGATCAGTATTTTAAAAACACAATGAAACTTCAACTACCATTAAATAAATACATTGATCTAAAGTTTTCTTAAGTGCTTTATTCAGCCTCATAAAAAACCTCTTACAGAACATAAATCAAACAATGTGATCCATCATCAAAATCATAAATATAATGAGGTACTATGATGGAGGACCATACACACAGCTACAAATTTCGCTCAGCATAATACCTTCAATTTCACCCCTCTCAGACCTAAATCCTAGTTTCAAGCTATCCATTGCAGTTAGAATTAAGGCTATCTGTTCTTCACTTACTGAGGCAATATCTGGCACTTGTGGTCACACTAACTTCTTTCCTTGGTTCTGGAGATATTTGTCATTATATGTCATACCACAACAGCTTGTAATTTGTGCAACATATGATTGACATTTGTTTTTCTTAGCTGTAGGTACAAATGAGCCTTCATCTGTATACTGATGGTTACTGTATGTAATCCTTAGGTCCACACTGTCACTGACATCAACACTGTTTAACCCTTTAACTGCTCTTGACATGTTAACGCGTGCACCTTTGTAGCTCTCCGTGTGCTCTGAACGTGTTTACGTGAACCACCAGTCCTTCTACCCGGTACTCTGACATTCAGAGCACACAGGGACAGGTACAATGGCGCGCACATTAACACGTCCAGAGCACTTAAAGGGTTAATAAACTACATATCCACAATCCTTGGGTAACAATGACCAGTGGTCAAAATAACCCCAAAACAGAGAAACCATGCACATGACCTACGTTTTGAGAATTGCTGGAGTAACATATATTATATAGTTGACAACACCAGTCGTTTTGCAGTTAAATGATATTGGTGGATCTTGCACCACCTGATTTTAACATATATAATTGTAAGCCGAATCTTGTTTGTCAACAGTTGGATAAGAAAATTGGCAACACATGGTGCCATTTAGTGTATACTGATGGAACTTTACCACCAAACAGTATATACTAAACATCAAGCTGAGAGCCAGCAACAACTGTAAGACTTTTGGTGTGTGAGTGATCGAAGTATAACCAGTTTCAGTATGCAAAATGTTGCTGTTATCCATACCTATTACATGAATTTGCACTGAAATACTAATAATTTTGATATAATATACTTGTGTGTAGTACACTTCATGTCAATTTGAGATCTGTTGCATGTCATTTTCTCAGGGTTGCTGTTTTAATGGTAGCAGTGTATTACATGAAAGTTCATGATCAGATCCGACATTTCAAGGGTAACAACTTGTACGCAGCGCAACACAAACTCTGTCATCATTGAAAAATAAAAGCTGTTATGAAGCTAATAGCTGTCCACATCTAGATATAAAGTATAGTTTGTTAACATGCAAGGCAGGGGAGTGAACACAATGAAAGCAGTGCCTAATTCCTTTTTCAGGGTTTGACGTTTTACTTTCATTACAGTGATGCAATGAGAGTTGTCACTGCAGATTGCTCTGATTAACAAATACTTACACTCTGATAATAAAGCAAGTACATTGTGCTTCACTGGGTCTCGTACTGGCATCTATATTAGCGTGTTTGGAGTACTTTACTTAATTGCATTTATGTGCACTGTTACTCGTCACACTACACTATTGTTTTCTTACTTCAGTTGTAAGTGTAAGATGCTTTCAGTAAAAGGTTTAATTTTAATTAATGTCAAAGTAACAGGTAGTACGAATTAATTTATTGTTGAAATCATCTGTTACAGTAATATAATGGCGAGTAACATCACCATTTTTGAGATGATTCCTTCGAGATGCTGTAGTTTACAAGACATCAATGGTAATTATATTTGCTTGGATTCTAAGAATTACTACTAATGTCTTGCAATTACCATTAATGTCTTGTAAACTACTTGTATGGGAAAGTATCTCCATCTGCCAATGTAGAAACATTAATTTTAATAAAATAATTAACAGCCTCAATTGCACCGTTTACCTAGGTTTCAGTTGGGATAACCTAACCTTCTTCAGAATAACAGTAACTACCGTCTCTCCATAGTGGACATCGTCAAGCTAAAACTACAAATCCATAAATTATCGTCAGACTATAGGCCCAAGACTAATCTGGAACTGCCACGGCCACACTTCGCGACCGCGATGCGGCAGCCACGAGTGCTGTACTGGAACTCAAACTGAGGCTGCTAATTATTAAAATTAAAATTTACACAGTTGCTGACAGGGCCGCGAAATGTTAAAGAAATTTAAATGTAGAAAAACCTCGCAATATTTGTAGTAGTCAGAAGTGTAAGATTTGTGATGTTGAGAAACCAATTATTGGGCATACAGGAAGTGCTGATGTCACCAACTACAATATTCCAATAATCTGATGTGTATAATAGTTTATAACCAGGACCTCTTTGAGAACATTTTTCCTCACAAGCCACTTATCATTTGGAGCTTGCGCCCCTCCCCTCTTTTCCCCTCTTACACTTTCATCTGTCAGTTTTTGCTACTAACTGTTATATGCACTATATAGAAATCTTGCACCTGGACACCCCTCTTTCCATGGCAACTCAATCAGCTGCAGCTAACTGTAGTATGTCCTGCACATAAATCTTTCAGTTGGGTAGTAGCTTACGTCGCTTGGGCCTCAAACTGGCCCTGTTTAACGGAGATTAAATAATTGCTCTTTTCATCTGGTCACAGGTAGCAATCCTTTCTTTCATCTCTGAACCAACAATGTTTTCATATATTGCTGGACAAAAATGTTAAGATTCTGAATAGCTTCCACTGACATCACCAATGTCATGGCACAGAAGCACACGCAGGTTTTCGGCACAAAGAAATTGTACTACCACACCAGTGCACACTGTCGATCCTCTGTATGTGCTGGAATAGAAGTAATATGCTACAACCATGTGTTAATTACTGAGACCATTGCCAAGCACTCCGAACATAACATAATATAATACGACTCCCACACGTTGAAATCGCCAATGTAAGAGTTGATGCTTTATCGTGAGCTATAAAACTTATTTAGCAACAATGTACCAATAATATTACAAAGTACTGATGAAATGCCCTCCATCATAATGTGCAAATGCTGGCTGAGAATTATCAATTTGTACAATGTTTAGTTTCCTTCTATATTCATCCATTTTATTAGTAACTTGTGTTCCATGCTATTTTTCAAACTTTCAATCAAAGAAATGATAAATGATACTGAAATAAACAGGGAGTTTACACTATCCCCTGTATATAGTTGCTTGTGTAAAGCAGAAGAGATTCACAGCAGTGAACACTCAATTGATTTGTAAAAATACACCAACTATTTTGAATTTAGAAAACAAGCTGATAAGGGCATTATAACACTTCATTTGGTGTTACATCATTGGGAAGAGCTCCCAGCACAACCACAGAGGTTATTATTTTAGCCTATAGTCAGAAATTCTACTTGCCCAAACCAAAAATCTCATTTTGACAATTTGAACTCACAGAAGCTTACCACACGCCCTACTTCCTTTCCATAATAAGCGACTGGAACAGAGAAGCAGTAAATGACAGTGTTACACACAGTACCCTTTGCGAGACACCATAAGATGGCTTACGGAGTCTATATGTAGATGTACTTCTCTTTATACTGATGATTAGGCTTGAGTGATAGCTTATTTGCATACTTCCCCTCAGCTTCTGTCATATGGAATTCTCTTTTGACACACTAGAGATTAAGAAAATATATTATTCACTCAGCAAAAGAAAAACGCATTACAAATTATGAAGTAGGTACTACCACAAACTATAGAGGTCTTTGTAAATAGCTTTGAATTCTAGTATATACTCTCAAAAACTTTCATTTTTTGTTTACCAATAAAAGTCAGTTCCAACTGGACAGTGATTTACACTTTCTCAATAAAAAACAAAAAATAATTTCTTTCCAATGCGCTCGGCTGCTACACTTCGCTTATGAAAGAAATGCACCACACTACTTCTACAGTTCGATCAAAAATAATGAAGATCAGGGTGTTTATGTCCCACTGCCAGTGAGCTCATTAAAAACGATATACAAGCTCGGATTTTGAAGGGCGGGGAAGGAAATGGGCCTTGTTCATGCCAAAGGAATTATCTAAACATTAATACCCATCAATTTGTGAAAATATGGGAAAGTTCTTGTTAACAAGACAGGTATTTGAACACTGCTCCCCAGGAGTCAAGAGTCGTGTAACTTATTTGTTGAAGCACCTTGCTCAGTTAACATGAGGAATGCGAGAGCAGGAGTTATACGTTTCTGAAGATAAGTCCTGCAATCTGAGAACGCCACTCCTTACGTGAGTTAATTCTAAATGTTTACCTGTTTGACAGATACCATCTTAACACTGCGAAACTGACTGGAAATGATTTTTACGTAGGTAATTAAGATCCTTGTACTGATGAAAGTTGGGCAATAGATAGCTTGCTTGTTGAGGGTAGCCTTTTCGCTATCAGGCCTATCTGCTGAAAGTAGCGAGTCGATAATGTAATAAAACTAACAGCAGTAGTTTCATTTTAAGAACTTATTCTTTCAGGATTCAATTTATGACAAAAATATTGCCTAACGCCTCCATAAGAAACACTTAGCACATAAAATTTCACGCTGTCATCAATTATTCGTAAACTACTACTACACGGTCACTTTCACACGTAGAGCAGCTATCACTGCAAATAATATAAAATTATTGCAAACAAGTTATTTCCCATAAAGATAAGTCAGGATGTTTAATAAAACATATTGAACTCCTACTGCTCATGCATCTAATAAAACTATTCTAAATAACAAGTCATGCGTCTACATGCAGTATATACACAGAAACTGTCCGTCCGGACACGCACGGTGCTTTCCGTTCACACAACAACTTCCGTAAACGCTCGTGCAGTGAATTCGTGAAGTACTGACAAAATCGATAAGCAGATATTCAAAATTGCCGGTTTACTACATCCATACTGCAGATGCGGGAAAACACTCGCATGCAAAACTTTATTACCCAAGTATTCACTGTGCCTAATCAAATGGTAAAGTGAATCTCTCAGAGAATATTAACCACATTATAGCCAATTATCTCATGATGTACATCACATTTATTCAAACGACATGGAAACACTTCTATTTGCGTTTGTGATTATAGATTTTCGCACGTTTACATCATTCCATAGATTGGAAAACACATGCAACACAAATGTATCTTTGAATGCGCTTCACTTTGCAATAACTGCATTAGGCACTGTTTCCACAGGCAACGAAAACTTGCACATGCATCGCCCCAGTACCCCACCGGCCAGTTAACTGGCCAATGGAGACACCCTACTGGCTCACTGCCGTGCCAACTCTACACTCTACATCTATTCATTGCAAATCCCTATGAATGGCATGGCAAGGGATATTTTTCATTTTGTCAGCTATTAGGGCGTTTTCCCGCTCCATTCACGTATGAAGAGTGCTTCTGTGTGCGGTGCAGGTATCTGTTCTTGTCCATACGATTAATATGGGGGCGAAACACATATAAGCACGTATGAAGAGTGCTTCTCTGCGCGGTGCAGGTAATTTGTTCTTGTCCATACGATTAATATGGGGGCGAAACACATATTTATAATGTCATTATATGCAGCTGGTTCACTTTATATGTAGGCTTTATCTGGTTAGCTTACGTCTATCTTCAAATGTCTAATAGTTCAGTTTCTTCAGCATAACTCTGACACTCTCCCATGGCTCAAACGTACCTAAAACCATTCGTATTGTCCTTCTTTCTATCCGTATCTCCTGTTAGTGCTGTTTGGTCAGGTTCCACACACATAGGCAATATTTTAGATGGATCGCACATGTAATTTGTATGCAATCTTCATTGTAGGATTACCGCATTGCCCTAATATTCTACCGATAAATCTAAGTCATCCGCCTGCATTACCTACGACCGAGCCAATGTGAGCTTTCCATTTCATATCTCTACAAAGCGCTACACCCAAGTATTTTTCTGAGTTGAACGATTCCAGTTGTGACCCGTTGATACAGTAGTCACGAAATACTACTTTTGTTATATTTTGTGAAGTGCGCAGTTTTAGATTTCAGAACATTTGAAGCAGTTTGCCAATCTTTACACCACTGCGAAATCTTATCAAAATTTGATTAATATTTGTGCAGCTTTTTTCAGACAGTACTTTATTATAGACTAAAGAACCCGGCGATGCTCTGCCGTTGTTAATATGTGTGGGAATCGGACGTATGTCGTAATCTCCAGCTCTCTAACCATCTTCTCCTCCATCCCCTCTTCGTCAATCTCCTTATCCTCACCCCATTCCCTGTCCAAAAACCTCTTCCTCCCTCTCTTTGTCTTTCACCCCCTTTCCCTTGTATCAGTTCATCTCCTCCCTACCCTCTCTCCAACCACTTCTTCCTTCCTCTTCTTTCTGTTCATTTCCTCCCCCTCTGAGTACACTTCCTCTTCCCCCTCTCTCTGACTTTAGGCATTGTTTATTGGTGTTCCAAAGGAAATCTGGATTAGGAATTGAAGTCGCTTGAAATGAATGAGTAAATCAGGTGGATCATTGACACGAGGGATATGAGAGAGCCACTTCTCCAGCTGCTGGGTGTGTGAGGATAGTTGTTTCAATAACAGTATCTTGCATCGTTTTAATCTGTGTTACAAAGTTTTAGACAATTCAGATTCTGTAGTAGTATTCTAATCAAAAGGCAAGAAGCCATAAACACAACTTTCCTCTTTGGTTTTAAATCTGACTGCAAGGAATAAAATGAACAGCATATTCTCATGTACACGCATTTTGTTTAAAATTGTGTGCAAGGAGAAAGAACATGTGGAGGAAAAACTGCTGTGCAGTGGACTAAATGCTCTGATATCTTAGTTAAAACCGACTGCAAGAAATAAAACTAAACTTTACATTCTCACAGGACAGCGCCACACAGCATTTTTGTTCACAGTCGTTTTTAAGAGAAAATCTATATATTGTTGTTGAAAAGAATATAAAGCCTATGTCCGTTGGAATGTTTGTTAGAGTATTGTACAACAAATCGATCAAGAGCATTTTGAGAGTTTTGCTAACAATGTTTGCCTATTACATCCTATATATTTTCAAATATTGAACAAACATTTGGACCGATATATATATATATATATATATATATATATATATATATATATATATATATATATATATATATGATGGAGGAAAGGAAATACGGTGGGATGTTGAAAGTGACCACCATTCATCTCTGGGCAGTTTTGAGCGCTCGTTGGCAGGTTGCTGAAGGCAGATCGAAGCTAGACTGCTGGAATTGCTGTAGTCTCATCTGAAATGTCCTACTGCAGTTCTTGAAGACTATGTGGGTTGTTATGATACACTTTAGTACTTAGAGCTCTCTACACAAAGTAATCGCACACTGTAAGATCAGATGACCTGGGTGGCCATCTAGAGCCACAACCAGAGTGACCTCTGCTAATAATTCTATTAGGTGTGAAGATTGTGTAAAAGTACTCCAGGGTTCATCTGGCTGTATCTGCAGTTGCTCCATCCTGTTGTAAGTAACAATAGGTATTATCCTCCTCCATTAGTGTTACCACAAATGGTTTCAAAATATTGGCAATGTAAGGCACCAAAGTCAGTGTGTGATGAAAGAAGATAGGACCAATAATGAGGTGTGCAGACACTGCACACGAAACCCCAGCCTTCTGATCATGCAGTGGTGTTTTGTGCAAGTTATGTGGAGTCTCCACTGCCCAGAACCTGTGATTATCTGAGTTTACGTAACTCCACAGGTGAAACCAGTCTTCATCAGACATAGAGTACAGATCCATGTCCAAGCCATTCATTGTTATCTCCTTGAAAAGTGGCTCACAAAACTCGAGGTGCTGAGGAGCATAACAGATGCTCAGTAGGGATGCATCTGTAGGTCAAGGTGGAGTGTTTGACCACAGGATAGATGTGATATGCCGGTCTCTTGTGACAGGCTTTGAGTTGATTTGGTAGGACTCTGAAGCATTTTCTGGTGAACTGCAGCCACATTTCCTGTTGTGCAGGCACATTTTGGAATGTCTCTGATGTGTTCAGAGCAGGTCCTATCTAATGTCATTTTCGGACTAAGGATTGTATGGCATTTTTTTCTGGCATTTTGACACCATTTAACTTCTCGGCAAACGACTAACACCATTTCCACGACTTTGTTATTACATAACTTTCCACGACAAACATCCGCTACTTCACTCACACTGAAACAACCTGCACTATGCTCTGAAACAGTATGGATTACATGGAGGGCAAACATGTGGTGTGCACATCACAGGGTGTAGTTATATGCATGCATTCACTTCCAATTGTATCGACTTATCAGGGCCACTTCTTTTGTCCAAATCCTTATTAGAGTATCATGCAAAAATATTAAGCAAATCGGTCAAGAACTTTTCAAGATTTTTGGTAACAATGTTAAACTACAATTTGTCTTTGTATTCAAGTGTAAATATGTGCATTTATATGCAATCTATATTTAAAAAAATATGTAGCCTAAGTCTGTCCAAATGTTTATTAGCGAATTGTGAAAAAATTTGAAAAAAATCAGTCAAGAACTGATCGAGGTTTCTTATACGAGGGCTAATCAAATGAAAACCTTAAATTTCTAATAACAAATCGAAATTTCGTGCCGTTAT
Source organism: Schistocerca serialis cubense (assembly GCF_023864345.2). Taxonomy (NCBI): domain Eukaryota; kingdom Metazoa; phylum Arthropoda; class Insecta; order Orthoptera; family Acrididae; genus Schistocerca; species Schistocerca serialis. The sequence continues at coordinate 124,480,664 of NC_064644.1, forward strand.
CCTGTAAGTTGGTGAGCGTGCTACAAACAGCGTGCAGAATGGCCTGTAGGTGGCAGTATAGTGCATATGCACACATACCGTCGCAGTATTAGTTTAAAGATGGCCGCCCCACTTGCGACTTGCACTGGGGAAGAACAACGTTCCGTTATTCGGTTATTGCGTAGTGAAGGTGTGAAACCTATTGAAATTCATCAACGAATGAAGGTTTAGTACGGTGATGCATGTTTGTCACAGCAGCAAGTCTACAAATGGAGTAGGAAGTTCGCAAATGTTGTGACTTCAGTGAACGATGATCCTCGTCCAGGTCAGGCACAACGAGTTGTGACTCCACAGAACATTGCAGCAGTTGAAGCCATAGTGAAGGAAAACCGCCGAGTGATACTGAATGACATTGCATCATGTTTACAGATTAGTCATCGGTCATCGCACCACATTGTGCATGATGTGCTCCAGTTTCACAACGTGCCTGCAAGATGGGTGCCATGGCAGCTGACTCCTGAAGTATAAGAACGATGTGCTGATGCTTGTGAAGAACTTCTTCGGCACTTTGAACGAGAAGGTGATGGTTTCCTTGCAAGAATCATTACCGGGGACGAAACCTGGGTTCACTTCCACCAACCGGAAATGAAGAGAGCGAGCAAGGAATGGCGCCATTCCTCATAACCAAAACAAAAGAAGTTTCGAACAGAACCATTAGCAGGGAAGGTTATGCTGACCCTCTTTTGGAACGAAAAAGACGTCATTTTGGAATATTACGTGCCTAGAGGGATCACTATCACCAGTGGATAATACACAGATCTCCTAAAAAATTATCTGCGGCCTGCAGTCAAATGAAAGCGACGTGGACTGCTGTCAGCAGGCGTCCTTTTGCAACATAACAATGCAAGGCTCCACACTGCCCATACAACAGTTGCAACAATCACAGACCTGCATTTTGAGTGTCTTCCTCATCCACCATACACACCAGACCTTGCCCCAAGTGATTTCCATATGTCTGGACCACTCAAAAAAGCAATGGGAGGAAAGAAGTTCCGTTCTGATGAAGAGGTACGCCACACGGTGGATGAGTAGTTGTGCGGATTACCAAAAGATTTTTTTTCTAAAGAAATTTATGCACTTTGTAAGTGCTGGAAGACTTGTATTGAGCGTGGGGGAGATTATGTTGAAAAGTGATACAGCTTTGTATCACTTCTGCACAATAAATAAGATTTTAAAAAAATATTTAAGATTTTCATTTGACTCACCCTCGTGAAAGCATATGTCTACCTATATGTTTATTAGAACACTGTACAAAGATGTTGGATAACAATCTTTCCCATATATGTATACAGGGTGGTCCACTGATCGTGACCGGGCCAAATATCTCACGAAATAAGCGTCAAACGAAAAAACTACAAAGAACGAAACTTGTCTAGCTTGAAGGGGGAAACTAGATGGCGCTATGGTTGGCCGGCTAGATGGCGCTGCCATAGGTCAAACGGATATCAACTATGTTTTTTAAAATAGGAACCCCCAGTTTTTATTACATATTCGTGTAGTACGTAAAGAAATATGAATGTTTTAGTTGGAGCACTTTTTTCGCTTTGTTATAGATGGCGCTGTAATAGTCACAAACATATGGCTCACAATTTTAGACAAACAGTTGGTAACAGGTAGGTTTCTTTTAAATTAAAATACAGAACGTAGGTACGTTTGAACATTTTATTTCGGTTGTTCCAATCCAATACATGTACCTTTGTGAACTCATCATTTCTGAGAATGCATGCTGCTACAGCCTTACTACCTGTAAATGCAACATTAATGCAATAAATGCTCAAAATGATGTCCGTCAACCTCAATGCATTTGGCAATACGTGTAACGACATTCCTCTCAACAGCGAGTAGTTCGCCTTCTGTAATGTTCGCACCTGCATTGACAATGCGCTGACGCATGTTGTCAGGCATTGTCAGTGGATCACGATAGCAAATAGCCTTCAACTTTCCCCCACTGAAAGAAATCCGGGGACATCATATCCGATCGTGCGGGCCATGGTGCTTTGACGACCAATCCACCTGTCATGAAATATACTATTCAATACCGCTTCAACCGCACACGAGCTATGTGCCGGACATCCATCATGTTGGAAGTACACCTCCATTCTGTCATGCAGTGAAACATCTTGTAGTAACATCGGTAGAACATTATGTAAGAAGTCAGCATACATTGCGCCATTTAGATTGCCATCGATAAAATGGGGGCCAATTATCCTTCCTCCCATAATGCCGCGCCATACATTAACCCGCCAAGGTCGCTGATGTTCCACTTGTCGCAGCCATTGTGGGTTTTCCGTTGCCCAATAGTGCATATTATCCCGGTTTACGTTACGGCTGTTAGTGAACGACGCTTCGTCGCTAAATAAAACGCGTGCAAAAAATCTGTCATCGTCCCGTAATTTCTCTTGTGCCCAGTGGCAGAACTGTACACGACGTTCAAAGTCGTCGCCATGCAATTCCTGGTGCATAGAAATATGGTACGGGTGCAATCGATGTTGATGTAGCATTCTCAACATCGACGTTTTTGAGATTCCCTATTCTCGCGCAATTTGTCTGCTACTAATGTGCGGATTAGCCGCGACAGCAGCTAAAACACCTACTTGGGCATCATCATTTGTTGCAGGTCGTGGTTGACGTTTCACATGTGGCTGAACACTTCCTGTTTCCTTAAATAACGTAACTACACGGCGAACGGTCCGGACACTTGGATGGTGTCTGACGTTTCACGTGTGACTGAACACTTCCTGTTTCCTTAAATAACGTAACTGTCTGGCGCATGGACACTTGGATGATGTCGTACAGGATACCGAGCAGCATACATAGCACATGTCCATTGGGCATTTTGATCAGAATAGCCACACTTTAACACGATATCGATCTTTTCCACAATTGGTAAACGATCTATTTTAGCACAGATAATGTATCACAAAGCAAATACCGTCCACACTGGCGGAATGTTACGTGATACCACGTACTTATACGTTTGTGACTATTACAGCGCTATCACAAAACGAAAAAAGTGCTCCAACTAAAACATTCATATTTCTTTACGTACTACACGAATATGTAATAAAAAATGGGGGTTCCTATTTAAAAAAAAGACGCAGTTGATATTCGTTTGACCTATGGCAGCGCCATCTAGCGGGCCAACCATAGCGCCATCTGGTTTCCCCCTTCAAGCTAGACAAGTTTCGTTCTTTGTAGTTTTTTCGTTTAACGCTTATTTTGTGAGATATTTGGCCCAGTCACAATCAATGTACCATCCTGTGTGTGTGTGTGTGTGTGTGTGTGTGTGTGTGTGTGTGTGTGTGTGTGTGTGTATGCGCGCGCGCGCGTGTGTGTGTGTGTGTGTGTGTGTGTGTGTGTGTGTAGCCTATGTCTGTCTGAACATTTGTTTGAGTACTGTGTAAAAAGTTGAAGTAAATCGGTCAGTAACATTTTTCGAATTTTGGTAATAGCTTTAAACTATGACCTCTCTTCATACATACATTCACACAAATGTCGCCTCAGTGTGGCGAAATAAAGAAAAAATTAAATTTATTGATTTTTTGAAAAGAGAAAAAATTATGGATGTGGCACTTTAACCGGCTTGAATGCGGACAAATTCAGTGCTGCATGTAATTTTGCCTGTAATATAATTTACAGTTCCGATTAACAATATTTTTGAATTCTACATCATTGTTGATTTATTAAGAGTTCTCACCTTAGATGTAGAATTAGTCCTTCTGCCACAATATTAATTCATTAGTCGCCATCGATGTTTTTCTCTTTGTTGACCATGTGTATCTTTCTAAGTTGGCATCGGGTTCCTTCATGAAGATGATGGAGACAAAGGAATACAATGCTATGTCGCTTTAAATAATTCTCGTAAAACTTAGATACTTCTCACTATTTTTTATTCACAAGACAATAAGAAATGCTCTGCTCGTCGCACAAACCATAAATAGTGAAAAGATTGCTGCTTTTCTGCACACACCAAAAATTACATTCATCCCCAACAAGGTAACAATCGAAAGTGTCTCTTAACTCCTTCTTGGAGTATGCAACAAAAGAGAATCGAATATGAACATTACAGAGATTATATTCTACATCCCTTTTCAATTTGGCACAGCCTTTAAGGTATTGTATGTCTCTGCGTCAGAATGTGTCATCACAGCTTCCACAGGGCTCTGTGTTATCACCGAGCATTTTTAATCTTTATACCAGCGATATAACCAACAGTAGAGCTAAAAAGAGGCAATTTGCTGACGACCTAGCACAAGCTTATCAAGCAAGAAAGCTGGAAGAGTGTGAATAATGTCTGCCTGCAGATTTAGACACAATGGGCAACTGTTTCAAGAACTGGAGATCAAAGCCAAATCCATCTAAATGGCGGTAAATGGTTACTATCTTAATAACTATGAGGCAAATCGTAAAAAATTGCGGTCTTCGAACCCCCCCCCCCCCCCCCCCTCCCCGATACATAACTCACATCCAGGATTCCTGAGGGGTCATTTTAGACTGGGCTCTGACGTTTAAGAACCATATAGAAAATATAGCAAAAAAAAGTGAACACCAGAACAGATATAGCCAGAAAGCTGACCGGGTCAGGATGGAGTGCAAATGCTACATTGACATTAATTTTCCCCACGACAGAACACTATGCTCCATTGTGGAGAAACAGTGTGCATGTAAACACACTTGATGTCAAATTGCATCAAGCAATGAGAGTAATGGGAGAAGTGGCACTACTAAATATGCACCTCTGACATGTCTGCCTGTATTATGTAATATTGTAACTCCATCAATAAGACGAGAAGCAGCAGCAATAAGTGGGTTTTAACAGTGCTTCACTCACCACAACTCACTTCTATATAGTTGGCTACAGAGTACACCTGCCAGCAGGCTTAAATCTAGAAAACCACTCTGTCCAATGCAAGATGTGTGTCTTATATATGACGTTTGTCAAGAATGGAAAGTGGTTTGCAGAGATTTCCCCCGACTAATTCTCATCTTATAACTGACCCTAACAAACGTGTAAATGGATTTGGTCTTCCCAGAAAACTACGGACACCCCTGAATCGATTCCATATAGGGCATGGAAGATATGGTGCCTGTTTGTATGAATGGGGGTTGGAAGCTGCCTCAGGGTGTGATTGAGGTGATCTGTGCAAACTGTGCAGCACCTGATTGAAGAGTGTGTACCGTTGTCCCCCCGGTAAACGACAATAGGTCGCAATGACCCCCACCGGCCAACCGATTCGACAACAGGGGGCACAAACAAGCATACATTACATCTTAAACAATTATTTTTAAGATATGATCAGGATGCTACCGTAGAAGAAGATCTATGTGAAGAAGAGATGAAAGCACCGAACATTGTAAGTGACCTCGTGCAGACTGTAATAACAGCAAAGATAGGAACTATAATTACCAGCGTAATTTTAGATACAGGTGCATCTACGAATATTATTTATAATTGTTTATTTATGAAGTTTCGAAAGCATTAAAAATACCAGTGTTGCCAACGGAAAATTGCAAAATCTTGACAGCTGTAGGTAACAAGTCAAAAAGTATTAAGTGGCTGACGCAAATACCTGGTACCATTAGCGGTGTCACAATAAACTATACATTCTTAATCATTGACAAGTTAATCGTCAATTGTATTTTAGGTATGGAAGTTTTCCGGCAGTATAAAGTTAACATCGACATAGGCAGTGGACTTTGCTATTTCCGAATAGTGTGGAGGTCAATCTTGTAAAGTCAACAATAGAGCATAATGGCCAATTACAGAAACAAGCTGAAGTAAAATTAGTTCACCCAAAAGTGCTATTGATAGATATTCCTTTCCCCGAACAATTAGACACAGAAATAATTAACGAACAGGCCGCCCACGAGAAGGTAGGAAAATCCGCTTGTCTTTCAGAAACTCAACAAAATGAACTAGCAGATCTTATTTATGAATACCGAGACATTTTTAGAAAACAGCCGACAATAATCAAAAATTATGAATACAAAATGGAAGTCTACCCCCATAAAACGTACTGCCATAAATTATATGCGATATCATGGGCAAAGAAGGAAGTGGTTCACAAAGAAATAGAATGATTCTGTGGAAGGTGGTAGAATCTTCGCATTCACCGTACTGCAGTCCCATCCTAGCTGTCAGCAACACTGATGGGTCAGTTAGATTAGTGCTTGATGCGCGGGACATTAATAAGATCATCGTACCAATACGCACTAGGCCGAAAACGTAGATGAGCAATTGCTTAAATTTCATGGAGTGAAGTATATAACATCCGTTGACATGAAGGCTTCGTATTGCCAGATAGCCCTACATAGTGATAGCAGAAAATATACTGCGTTCATTCATGCTGGCAGAAGCTACAAGGGTTGTTTTTTAAGTAAGGGCCGTTCGCGCGTATAGTCCCGTAGTTCGCGCGGACGCCGCAACAAGCCACCGCGCCACTTGCCGGCATCCTTCCCGTTCACACTGATGCAAGTTGTAGCTCTGTAGCTGACGTGTACTCATCGCTGTGCTATTTTATAATGTTTACGATTATTGAATCGCCCGCCGCGTGTGAGATACGGTCAGTGATACGTTTTTTGACCGCGAGAAGCCTATCAGCTGCAGAAATTCATCGTCAGTTAACAGAAGTTTATGGCTTGAATGCAATGAGTGAAGGTAAAGTGCGTCAATGGGTTAAAGAGTTTAATAATGGCCGTCAAAACGTCCATGACGATGAACGCTCACGCCGGCCCTCTGTGATCACTGATGATTTGGTGGCTGCAGTCGAAACAAAGATTCGTGAGGACAGAAGATTCACAATTTCCACTCTTTCTTTGGAATTTCCACGAGTTTCAAGATCGGCTTCATACAAAATTGTGTCTGAAAACCTAAACTTTAAGAAACTGTGTTCTCGGTGGATACCCAGACTCCTCACAGAGGACTAAACAGGGAAGAGATTTGCCACTTCATTGGACTTTTAGATTCGTTACGAGGAAGAAGGGGATGACATGTCGAGTCAAATTGTCACTGGAGATGAAACATGGGTACCCCATATCACTCCCCAAAGCAAGCGACAATCGATGGAATGGCGACACACAACCTCACCCGTCAAGGTCAAAGCCAAACAGACGCTGTCAAAGCGCAAGATTATGGCAACTGTGTTCTTGGACCGGCGCGGCGTTTTGCTAGTGGACTTTATGCCACGAGGAACGACAATAAACTCAGATGCCTACTGTGCAACTCTAAAGAAGCTCCGCAGAGCAATTCAAAACAATAGGCGCGGCATGCTGACAAAAGGAGTTTGCCTCACACCTCTCAAAAGACTCGGGATTTGATTGATTCTTTTGGCTGGGAAGTTTTGGACCATGCACCATACAGCCCCGACCTTGCTCCTAGCGATTTTCACCTTTTCCGGTACCTGAAACACCATCTTGGTGGGCAGCGCTTCAATGACGACGATGAAGTGAAAGCGGCCGTGAACTCTTGGCTGTCGGAGCAGGCGGCCGAATTCTTTGAAGAGGGAATTAAAAACTTAGTTGTACGGTATGACAAGTGCGTAAATAAACAAGGCAACTATGTAGAAAAATAGGTAAAAGTGTGTAGAGTCAGAAAAGAAAAGTTTTTTTACAAAAGTATTTGTATCTTTTTTAAAAAATAAAAACGGCCCTTACTTAAAAAAACAACCCACGTATTAGTTTCAAGTACTGACATTTGGACTCAACGTGAGTGCTGGAGTGTTTATAAAGGCTTTAGACTGAGTATTGGGTCCAGAACTGATCAGCAAAGTGACGCTGTATGTAGACGACCTCTTGAAAGCCACGGAGACCTGGCAAGAGCATGTAGAATTGGTACACAAGGTGTTCCAGAAGTTCCGAGAATATGATGTCACAGCAAATTTTAGGAAGTCCGAATTCAGAAGAGAGCGAATAAAATTATTTCACCAGGCGGAATTTTACCAGATCCAAAAAAGCTTGATGCCATAAAATATTTGCCCTCACCACAAACACATAAACAATATGAAAGCTTTTCTGGGGGTCACATCATTTTCTCGAAAATTCGTGCCCAAACAGTTACTGAATAGTGATTCCCTATTCAACCTTTTAAGGAAAAACCACACATGGTTGTGGGCAGAAAAATGTGAGGAAGATTTCGTAAAAATCAAACAGGCACTCATAAACACACCCATTCTGAAGCATCCTAACATGAACTATAACTTTTGCTTGAGCACGGATGTCTCATGTCAGGGATTAGGCTCTTGTCTGTTCCAATTAGTAAATGATAATGGAGAACAGGAAGTAAACATAATTAGTTTTGCCAGTAGAACGTTAACGGAATGTGAAAGAACCTATTCGGCAACTGAACTTGACACATTAGCTGTAGTGTGAGCTTTCTTCAAGTTCCAATACTATCTCTGGGGAAGGCATGCACGAGTGTTTTGTGACCATCAAGCAATATCGTTTTTACTCACATGTAAATTGCTGCACAAACGGACTGCACGTTGGTGTTTATTCCTCCAGGAATTTGATTTCGAGATAGTTTATATCAAGGGTGAACAGAATGTAATTGCCGACGCATTATCGCACTTGCCACAAGGCTTGAGAGAGTTCAATGAATTGATCGAGCAGACTTCCGATTTTAGAGTTTTTCTGATGCATGATGGCACATTTCAACCATATTACAGAAAGATGTGTAAAGACATGAGCAAACTACAAATAGAAGACAACAGATGGAGACAAGTTATAAAAAAACTGCAGGCTGATGACAATAGTACATTGAAACAATATTACACACTGTCAAACGATGTTCTTTCCTACAGGTGCAATCCACAATCCAACACCTGGTGTGTATGCATCCCGGGAGAATACATAGACAATTTGATAAGACACACACATAGAGTATGGGGACACTAAGGGGTATCAAAATGTACAGCGAAAATATCAACGTATTGCTACTTCCCGAATCTCAGACTCAGGATTGAACAAATAATAAAAAAGTGTACAATATGTCAGAAACTTAAACATCTTAATAGATCTTGTTTGGACATATTACACCCCATCATTCCAACTAGACCAAGAGAACTAGTTTCCATGGACGCAGCAGGACCATATCCACGAGCTAGGGGAGGAGCTAGATGCATGATCGAATTTTATGATGTCTTCACAAAGTACTTAAAATGTATGCTATAAAAGAAGTACTGTCGGGATCAATAATCAAACGCATGATGGAAGGTTATATACCACTAGTGGGAAAACCGAAAATTATATTAACTGATAATGCAACAAACTTCAGTAGTAATAAATGGAAAACATTTCTCGAATCTCAAAACATAAAACATATATTGGTATCCAAATTTCATCCAGAATCGAGCCCGATTGAGAGAAATTTTAAAGAATTTAATCGCTTTATAAGAACTTACATACCAAATAAACAGACAAAATGGGTAGAATACATAGCTCCATTTCATCATATTATAAATAGTTTAATTCATACTTCAACAGGCTTTACACCTACAGAGTTAATGTTTCAAGGCACAGAACTTGACAAATGGGCTAAACCTTTACCTAAATTAGCCACAAAAGAAATAACACTAGACAAAAAGGTGCGTCAAGCATTACTACAGATGGAAGAACAAGCAGAAATAAGGAGAAAACAGTGCAACAAAAGGATAAGAAAGGTTACAGAATTTAACATTGGACAGGAAGTACTATTATGTACCCACCCAAAATCCTCTAAAATTAAGGCATTAAACAACACGTGGCAGTTGTTTTTTGGTGGCCCTTTCATTATAATAGACAAACCTCAACCAGGATGTTATCTGTTAGGTAACACACGAACGGGCAAGGTGAAAGGGTTATATACCCTCACAAGGATATCAAGGAATTTTTTCATTAAAGGTTATATGTTATTTTAGCAAAATTGAAATTATACAACCTCGGATCACATAGTAAAATTGCTGTCATTAACCTAAGAAACTTGCGAACACGAAAAAAATCTAAGTCGGGTGTTCGTAGTTTAAGAAGTACATCGAAAAAGACAGTCAGTTAGTGAAAAACATGCATTAAACTAGAAAACATAACTGAAGTTTCAATTAAACATCGAAACTAGTAATCAACTGGGGGCATATGCCAGCTTTAAAACGCATAGTTAACCACACCTAATGAAACATGTGTTACTGTGATTCTTAACATTATAAAATAAACCATACGGTACTTTTGTAGTCTAACTGAATTATCTAAGAGAGAGGAACAATGACAAATTGGTGCGAAGGTCAGAGTTTGTTCACTTGGAATGAGCCACAAACTACACATCGAAGTTGCAATCCCCCCTGTCCGATCAGCTGAGTGTATACAAAGCGCGAAGGCGCATGCGTGGTCGAGTCCAGACGACACGTGATTCATATTACTCGATGGCGGCTATCACGAGTAATATTCAACAGCAATGCAGAGTTTTCCCCGCGCCTGCAGTCCAGTCGTGGTACATAAGCGCACATGCGCGGAACGTTCAAAAGTTTTGAGACCACGCTTACTATGAGACACAGTGACGAAAGTCATTCAAAATCAAGAAAGAAAAGGGTACCCAAGTCTTGCAAATAGTAGCTTAGAAAATTTAATTATAAGCTGGTAATATGTAATAAAAGTGAACATACAAGTACATACTGGTCATGGACGGTATTGTAATATCATATTATACTCAGTAAAATCTTAGCTTGTACGGAAGGAGAAAGAAAACAGCACAATAGAAAAAAATAAATAATGCGGTTATATAACCGGAAGAAAGGCTATGTACACGAGAAAAACACACAATTACATATAGGGAAAAGCTAGCAAAAAGAGGAAAGCAAAGAGCTAATGCATACATTTACATTACACAGTAGCGAGCTATTTTCAGAATGAACAACAAGATAAACGTGTGAATATTTGTGACTAAGGAAGCGAATGACAGAAGCTTTAAAATAGGAAAATAATTAACAGATCTATGCAACGTGAGTATTGAACTGAATCGCCCTCAAAACAAATGCCTAGGCTTTATAGAGAGAGAGAAACACATTAACGTTAGGAAACACCTAAAGCACTCAGCAAGCACAACTTCGTAGAATATACACTCCTGGAAATTGAAATAAGAACACCGTGAATTCATTGTCCCAGGAAGGGGAAACTTTATTGACGCATTCCTGGGGTCAGATACATCACATGATCACACTGACAGAACCACAGGCACATAGACACAGGCAACAGAGCATGCACAATGTCGGCACTAGTACAGTGTATATCCACCTTTCGCAGCAATGCAGGCTGCTATTCTCCCATGGAGACGATCGTAGAGATGCTGGATGTAGTCCTGAGGAACGGCTTGCCATGCCATTTCCACCTGGTGCCTCAGTTGGACCAGCGTTCGTGCTGGACGTGCAGACCGCGTGAGACGACGCTTCATCCAGTCCCAAACATGCTCAATGGGGGACAGATCCGGAGATCTTGCTGGCCAGGGTAGTTGACTTACATCTTCTAGAGCACGTTGGGTGGCACGGGATACATGCGGACGTGCATTGTCCTGTTGGAACAGCAAGTTCCCTTGCCGGTCTAGGAATGGTAGAACTATGGGTTCGATGACGGTTTGGATGTACCGTGCACTATTCAGTGTCCCCTCGACGATCACCAGTGGTGTACGACCAGTGTAGGAGATCGCTCCCCACACCATGATGCCGGGTGTTGGCCCTGTGTGCCTCGGTCGTATGCAGTCCTGATTGTGGCGCTCACCTGCACGGCGCCAAACACGCATACGACCATCATTGGCACCAAGGCAGAAGCGACTCTCATCGCTGAAGACGACACGTCTCCATTCGTCCCTCCATTCACGCCTGTCGCGACACCACTGGAGGCGGGCTGCACGATGTTGGGGCGTGAGCGGAAGACGGCCTAACGGTGTGCGGGACCGTAGCCCAGCTTCATGGAGACGGTTGCGAATGGTCCTCGCCGATACCCCAGGAGCAACAGTGTCCCTAATTTGCTGGGAAGTGGCGGTGCGGTTCCCTACGGCACTGCATAGGATCCTACGGTCTTGGCGTGCATCCGTGCGTCGCTGCGGTCCGGTCCCAGGTCGACGGGCACGTGCACCTTCCGCCGACCACTGGCGACAACATCGATGTACTGTGGAGACCTCACGCCCCACGTGTTGAGCAATTCGGCGGTACGTCCACCCGGCCTCCCGCATGCCCACTATACGCCCTCGCTCAAAGTCCGTCAACTACACATACGGTTCACGTTCACGCTGTCGCGGCGTGCTACCAGTGTCAAAGACTGCGATGGAGCTCCGTATGCCACGGCAAACTGGCTGACACTGACGGCGGCGGTGCACAAATGCTGCGTAGCTAGCGCCATTCGACGGCCAACACCGCGGTTCCTGGTGTGTCCGCTGTGCCGTGCGTGTGATCATTGCTTGTACAGCCCTCTCGCAGTGTCCGGAGCAAGTATGGTGGGTCTGACACACCGGTGTCAATGTGTTCTTTTTTCCATAAGGCAGTTATGTATGTAAGAAGAAATATTTAGTTGTAAGCATTATCAGTATGAGGGGACGATGTTCAGCACACCCTGAATTAATTTGGAATATTGAGGGAATGGAGCAGGGTACAGAAAAAAGACCCCACCAGCAAAGTGTATGTTATAGTGGTAGATATTTTTGTGTGTAAAAATGAATGTATGAATATGTGAAAGGCGAAAGAAGCACTGTACATGTACGGAACCTAAATAACATAGAAGTGTATAAGGAAAATTAAACTCAAAGACAACCTCGTATAAACATGTATACCTAACGTCAAGAAACAATGTAACTAAAACCGTAAGACTCGATGAGTTTACGAGAAAATACGAAAAACCCGATACATGGCGCAACATTAGCGATGCTTCACTCAAGTATGCAGAAGGAAGTTATGAATTACTTCACACGCTTGAAACTTGAAACGATAAATCATGTCAAAATTGTATCTTTCATGTTGTTGTGGTTGTGGTCTTCAGTCCTGAGACTGGTTTGATGCAGCTCTCCATGCTACTCTATCCTGTACAAGCTTCTTTATCTCCCAGTACTTACTGCATCCTACATCCTTCTGAATCTGTTCAGTGTATTCATCTCTTGGTCACCCTCTACGATTTTTACCCTCCACGCTGCCTTCCAATGCTAAATTTGTGATCCTTTGATGCCTCAGAACATGCCCTACCAACCGATCCCTTCTTCTTGTCAAGTTGTGCCACCAACTCCTCTTCTCCCCAATTCTGTTCAATACCTCCTCATTAGTTATGTGGTCTACCCATCTAATCTTCAACATTCTTCTGTAGCATCACATTTCGAAAGCTTCTATTCTCTTCTTGTCCAAACTATTTATCGTCCATGTTTCACTCCATACATGGCTACACTCCATACAAATACCTTCAGAAACAACTTCCTGACACTTAAATCTATTCTCGATGTTAACAAATTTCTCTTCTTCAGAAGCGCTTTCCCTGCCATTGCCAGTCTACATTTTATATCCTCTCTAAATTGACCATCGTCAGTTATTTTGCTCTCCAAATAGCAAAAGTACTTTAAGTGTCTCATTTCCTAATCTAATTCCCTCGGCATCACCCGACTTAACTCGATTACATTCCATTATCCTCGTTTTGCTTTTTTTGATGTTCATCTTATATCCTCCTTTCCAGTCACTGCCAATTCCGTTCAACTGCTCTTCCAAGTCCTTTGCTGTCTCTGACAGAATTACATTGTCATCAGCGAACATCAAAGTTTTTATTTCTTTTCCATGGATTTTAATACCTACTCCGAATTTTTCTTTTGTTTCCTTCACTGCTTGCTCAGTATACAGATTGAATAACATTGGGGATAGGCTACAACTCTGTCTCACTCCCTTCCCAACCAGTGCTTCCCTTTCATGCCCCTCGACTCTTATAAATGCCATCTGCTTTCTGTACAAATTGTAAATAGCTTTTCGCCACCTGTATTTTACCCCTGCCACCTTCAGAATTTGAAAGAGAGTATTCCACTCAACATTGTCAAAAGCTTTCTCTAAGTCTACAAATGATAGAAACGTAGGTTTGTCTTTCCTTAATCTAGTTTCTGAGATAAGTCGTAGGGTCAGTATTGCCTCACGTGTTCCAATATTTCTACAGAATCCATACTGATCTTCCCCGAGGTCAGCTTCTACCATTTTTTCCATTCGCCTGTAAAGATTTCGCGTAAGTATTTTGCATCCGTGACTTATTAAACTGATTGTTCGGTAATTTTCATATCTGCCAACACTTGCTTTCTTTGGGATTGGAATTATTATATTCTTCTTGAAGTCTGAGGGTATTTCGCCTGTCTCATCCATCTTGCTCACCAGATGGTAGAGTTTTGTCAGGACTGGCTCTCCCAAGGCCGTCAGTAGTTCTAATGGAATGTTGTCTACTCCCAGGGCCTTGTTTCGACTAATGTCTTTCAGTGCTCTGTCAAACTCTTCACGCAGTATCGCGTCTCCCATTTCGTCTTCATCTACATCCTCTTCCATTTCCATAATATTGTCCTCAAGTACATCACTCTTGTATAGACCCTCTGTATACTCCTTCCACCTTTCTGCTTTCCCTTCTTTGCTTAGAACTGGGTTTCCATCTGACCTCTTGATATTCATGCAAGTGGTTCTCTTTTCTACGAAAGTCTCTTTAATTTTTCTGTAGGCAGTATCTATCTTACCCCTAGTGAGATAAGCCTCTACATCCTTACATTTGTCCTCTAGCCATCCCTGCTTAGCCAGTTTGCACTTCCTGTCGATCTCATTTTTGAGACGTTTGTATTCCTTTTTGCCTGCTTCATTAACTGCATTTTTGTATTTTCTCCTTTCATCAATTAAATTCAGTATCTCTTCTGTTACCCAAGAATTTCTTCTAGGCCTCGTCTTATTACCTACTTGATCCTCTGTTGCCTTCACTATTTCATCCCTCAAAGCTACCCATTCTTCTTCTACTGTATTTCTTTCCCCCATTCCTGTCAATTGTTCCCTTGTGCTCTCCCTGAAACTCTGTACAACCTCTGGTTTAGTCAGTTTATCCAGGTCCCATCTCCTTTAATTCCCACCTTTTTGCAGTTTCTTCAATTTCAATCTACAGTTCATAACCAATAGATTGCGGTCAGAGTCCATATCTGCCCCTGGAAATGTCTTACAATTTAAAACCTGGTTCCTAAAACTGTGTCTTACCATTATATAATCTATCCGAAATCTGTCAGTATCTCCAGGCTTCTTCCTTCTATACAACCTTCTTTTATGATTCTTGAACGAAATGTTAGCAATGATTAAGTTGTGCTCCGTGCAAAATTCTACCAGGGAGCTTCCTCTTTCATTTCTTAGCCCCAATCCATATTCACCTACTACGTTTCCTTCTCTCCCTTTTCCTACTACCGAATTCCAGTCACCCATGACTATTAAATTTTCGTCTCCCTTCACTATCTGAATAATTTCTTTTATTTCATCATACATTTCTTCAATTTCTTCGTCATCTGCAGAGCTAGTTGGTATGTAAACTTGTACTACTGTAGTAGGCATGGACTTCGTGTCTATCTTGGCCACAATAAGGCGTTCACTATGCTGGTTGTAGTAGCTTACCCGCACTCCTATTTTTTTATTCATTATTAAACTGACTCCTGCACTACTCCTATTTGATTTTGTATTTATAACCCTGTATTCACCTGACCAAAAGTCTTGTTCCTCCTGCCACTGAACTTCACTAATTCCTACTATATCTAACTTTAACCTATCCATTTCCGTTTTTAAATTTTCTAACCTGCCTGCTCGATTAAGGGATCTGACATTCCACGCTCCAATCCGTAGAATGCCAGTTTTCTTTCTCCTGATAACGATGTCCTCCTGAGTAGTCCCCGCCCGGAGATCCAAATGGGGGACTATTTTACCTCCGGAATATTTTACCCAAAGGCGCCATCTTCATTTAACCATACAGTAATGCTGCATGCCCTCGGGAAAAATTATGACTGTAGTTTCCCCTCGGTTACAGCCGTTCACAGTACCAGCACAGCAAGGCCGTTTTGGTTAGTGTTACAAGGCCAGATCAGTCAATCATCCAGACTGTTGCCCCCTGCAACTACTGAAAAGGCTGCTGCCCCTCTTCAGGAACCACACGTTTGTCTGGCCTCTCAACAGATACCCCTCCATTGTGGTTGCACCTACGGCACGGCTATCTGTATCGCTGAGGCACGCAAGACTCCCCACCAACGGCAAGGTCCATGGTTCTTGGGGGAGTCTTTCATACATATCACGAATTACAGTCACAAAGAACGAAAATGATATCGCCGATATACGAGAAACAGGTAAGTAGTGTGATCGTCGACCTGTAAGCAAAAGGAATCGCCTATAAAATAAACTATGAAAAAAACGTCATACAGAATTTTATTTTGCACTTAAGCTATGAAAGTCGGAAAGATAGATTTTCATGACAATCGATGCATTAAAATGTCTGCATTTTTTTTTCTCACGATAACACAACACGCCTATAAGCGCACTTTAATTGAAGATGATACACACACACAGGGGCATGCCGCTATTATGAAACACTGTACATAATAATAGTGCTTACACCCTGAATGTCAAGATTTTATGTTTATATTGCGAGGTGCCAGGGATAGCAGTGTATTTAACTCTAAATTCTTCTAGAATCTTCATATTTAAATGATGCTCTAAGCCCCCCTGTTCTAACTCCGCCTTTTGCTGTTGCACATGGATTAAGAAGAAACATGAACTGACTGTAATCGACCCTGCAAGTGGAGTAGAAAAGAGTTTGGCACCTGCAATAATTTAATTTGATAGAAATTAATTAAATAAAGGAAAGTTTCCTTTAACATAGTGAGTAATAAAAGGGTTGCTCTACCGATTAACAGAATGAAAGTTCTGTCCAAAATAACAATTTGATTTACTATGAGTAAACTCAAAATCATAAACAAAACACATGAAACATTTACAATACATCAAATTGGATCAAATTGGATACTCAAATAAATGCTGTGAAGGTGAAGTTGTCCATAAACTAGATTGTGACATTTATGACGAAGTGGTATGTGGAGCCAGTTCCTTGTAACTCAAATCTTAAGAGGAACACCCAGCCAACCCAACATTAATTGCTGCTACAGTAGTGAGAACTCAGACAATGAACATCCAAGACAGAACCACGTAAGAAAAGATGGGAACAGGCGCGCTCTGCTGAGCTCTGATTATCATAGAGCAAATTACCTAATCTGTCGATGCTGCGGACATACATTACCAAGCTGTCTCATCTGCATGGACACAATCTGGCGTACCAGAAGCGATGTCTGGTTGCTTCGACGTCCCGTCGTGGTGATGATAATGTCGCAAGTATAGCCCGAAACAAATTATCCTGGTCTGGTTGTTCCAGACTACAGACTTCCTATCAATACAAATGCACCTCTGAGGGAGATGAAGAAGGCTCGTCACACAATCACTGACGGTACAGTGATTGATTTTAACAAGCAAAGTCACACAGTAACTCGGATACAGTCAACTTTAGCCAGAACTGCTCAAGACAGACAGCATAAGCCGCTTGTAAGCAAAACGCTCAATTGCCAACTGTACTCGGAAAGTTACATTGAAGTCGAAACTTCAGCAACTTCGTCAAACAGTTACAATTAAATAAAAGTATATTAGACAGCCAACGGAAGGCAGGCTGTCCAGAGCAGCGAGAATTTGCCCGCCAAGACTGCCTGGGAACACAAGTCATTCCCACGCCTCGCTGGTAGCCCGCCTGAAAGTGTTTTCACTAAGTTTCTGCGAAGTAATGGAATCTCTAGCCCAGCCGCTCCGTCAGGCCCCTGTGGGCGTGTCGCCGCCGCTCTTATGACAATGTCGGCGTCTGGAAAGCATCCACTCGACTTCCTCACACCCGTCGGCTTAACCCTTTCAAAATCAGCAGAACCCGCCTGTCACCAGACCAGCCGGGTGACTAGAGACGCTTCGTGGGAGGTCCGCGTGTGAAGGAATAGCTGTCCAGAGCAGCGAGAGCTCAGTCTTGTAACCTACTCCGATCGAAAGGCGAGAGTCGACTCTCTCAAGAGCACCCGTACAAGCTGAACACAGAACATTTCCGCCCCAATGACAGTGGCCGTGGTTAAACGTTCCAATCAGCAACTCGAAAACCGGCGGAAAATTCCACTGTATTGCTGATGCACTACTAGTCCACCAATGGAGATACTTGGCGCCAATTTCTGTCCCGATTTTGCTACGTCACGGAGCTATCCCGTGAGCAGGCCAATCACAGTTATGATTTTGCAGAAAATGCGGGAATTTGCCCGCCAAGACTGCCTGGGAACACAAGTCATTCCCACGCCTCGCTGGTAGCCCGCCTGAAAGTGTTTTCACTAAGTTTCTGCGAAGTAATGGAATCTCTAGCCCAGCTGCTCCGTCAGGCCCCTGTGGGCGTGTCGCCGCCGCTCTTATGACAATGTCGGCGTCTGGAAAGCATCCACTCGACTTCCTCACACCCGTCGGCTTAACCCTTTCAAATTCAGCAGATCCCGCCTGTCACCAGACCAGCCGGGTGACTAGAGACGCTTCGTGGGAGGTCCGCGTGTGAAGGAATAGCAATTTTTCACCGCATGCAATTGGAGAGGAAAATTGAGTTACTCAGAGTAAGATAGAAATATGAGAGGGGGCTCATGCCACCTCTCATAGCCCCTACGCCATTTTAGATTGTAATTGGTGAGTGGTTGGCTCATTTAGGAGCAAGGTAGTGAGTCAATCACCCAAGAATAATCTTGCAAACTGACTCCACATGCCGCATTTTATAAAAAATCACTGCAACAGAAAATGCAGCTCATAGAGGGAGGATAATTTATGGTGTAGCCAACTTCACCTTCTTAATATGGAAATCTAACACTCACATCACACATCCATACCCAGGGAGCCCCTTCCAAACACCGATTCACACAGACATTCATGCTCTAAATATGGCCCAGGCATGTGGGCCAAATATGGAGCAGTTTATTCTTTACAATGAGAGTTGGAGTGCTCCACAATTAAATGCCCAAGATGTTACAACAATTTCAATCATTAAACTAACCTGAACTCAATCACACATGATACTATTTAAGTTAACAATCTCTTTGTGAGCTTTCTGAATCTAATTACAGTCCCCGATTCATTCTGTCTCCCTGCAGCAAGAATAACCTTTACAAAATGTTCCCTGATCTGATTGTCCATTCACAATGATAGTGGCGGTATCTGCTTCAGTTTATGGGGACTTCAGGCACACTGTTTGCATACACACAACAATAAATACAGAACACAAAAAAACATGGTGTAGTGAACAATACAGTAATTTGGTCGCCCTACTCTATCACTTACATAAGAAGTACAGTGCAAAACACAAACACATACAAGGTGTAACATACATTACAAAACCAACACTAGAGAAAGAAATTTAAGAAAAAAAAAAACAAGGTTCATGGGGTGTCAACTTGTGCTTGCACAATGCACAATGTTCACGACCGTGTTGAGAATGAGGCACTAAATCACATTGTTAGAAATATTCGAAGCACTTCGCAAATTCGTTGGTTTCTCTGAGGGGGTTGGTATGTTGAGTCATATGCATTGATGCACGTGGTTCCATGCCTTGAGCATCGGAGGGGGCTTTTGGGATGGGGCCACGGTACTGACATCACATAGGGCTAAACGTCGGGTGTTGTTGCTACTTTGTTACAACAGCAATAGGTTGTGCTGGGGCATCTGCAGTACGCTGTAGAGATTGCAGCAAGACCCACACATACGATCACGGCAGTACGGCAGGAAGACATAGTGATAGGCTCTCCTCATGTCGATTAATTGTCTCTGAGGTCTACTAGTTGGGATGCATCACTATTCCAGATCTCTTCTCTCCCTGGACAGTACTTTATGTTTCCCAATATTGAAGTTCGATGAGGGATGATGGCGCGTGGAGTGACTCCACAAGTGTGTGAGGTCATCCATAAAGGATAGAACTAGGAGTGACGATTGCTACAACTACTCTCTAATAGAGAGGAGAAGTTAGAAATGAGAAAATTCATTTGTTAGAGTTTGTGGCACGATACTGCTTTGTTTATGCAGATTGGCCAATGCTAGTGAGTTGTAAAAACTCAAACAGGTGAGTATATAGCGTCCCTTTCTGTCCTAAGGCACATGAGGCGCAGGTTCTGACACCGTACGTGATCTTCTTCGTGTACTCACGACAACGTGGCCTGCTGCAGGGAATCCCTCCAAACGGCTGCTGCGTCTGGAGAGCTAGCTGGTTGTTGCGTGCTGGTCGCGTGTCAGTGTCAACGGCCAGCCTCACTTTCGCTTGTGGCCAGGCGAGGGTTGTCTCCCCCCTAATCCCACAGGTATACGGCCCGGTGACTGACAGCTTGTAGGACCGGACGATCCCGCGCCCTTCTCGTCAGGTGGCGCACTGGCGCTCCCCTTCTTGCAGGTAGCCGATGACCTCTTGTTTCTGCTCTGGCTGGCCTGTGCATTGCCACGATACCCCATCATCTGCACAATTCTGACAAAAACCTTATGCCTAACTTTTTCCCATGACCTTCTATGTTATAATAAATAAACATAACGATACATTGATGGTCTGCCATTTCAGACACTCTTGTTTTGATTTTGTAGTTATTAATCTATGGCTATCATTATAACAAAATCTTGGTGTATCTAACCTAGACATGGAAATAATTTATCTTGATGTTTGTGTGGAGACCGATCTCTCTACTGTACATGGTGTGTGATGCTATGTATTAGATGAACAACTAAATGTGCGGGCCCGCACTAATTTTACTATTACTTATATAGATCGACAGTAGACATGCTCAAGAATTAACTACCATTTGCCAACGATCTACATTCTATGTGTTTTGAACAAATTATATTATTATGCAGGTTGAAGTTTTACTGAGCCATAAAGAACATGCAACTATTCTACTTTCGCTCGCCCATCGTCCCTCCATCTCGGGTCTGTGGTTTGGTGACCTGAAAAATAGTATCCCAAGAGGCGCGCGCCAAACACTTGTGGTAGAAAACCCCCACAATATTAAGGATCTAGTTACTGTTAATTCCTAAAGTTTAACTTATCCTAGTATATGGTACTCTCCAGTTTTTTTGTTTGTTTTTTACCTTATACAATACTATTACATAATTCATGTTACGCTGAGATGTCTCGCTGCTATTGACGACGACAGTGACGTGCGCGCCGTACGACACGGCCTCCGAGTTCTCACTACGCCTCACTGAAACTCCAGAGACTGGGTTAGCCATGGCTATACAAGACAAAAAATTATAGTTGCAACTTCTTTTTCTATGTGATGCTGT
Organism: Schistocerca serialis cubense; assembly: GCF_023864345.2. Classification (NCBI taxonomy): domain Eukaryota; kingdom Metazoa; phylum Arthropoda; class Insecta; order Orthoptera; family Acrididae; genus Schistocerca; species Schistocerca serialis. The sequence continues at coordinate 124,502,044 of NC_064644.1, forward strand.
TTTAGCGATCAAAGGGCACCTTTCCAGATGCAATGTAATATGACCAAGCCAGGACTGGTTTCTGTTGAGGATTCAGTCGCCCACTGCACGCCAGCTACACAGTATGTCACGAATCTCCAAGTATAATTCCTTGGTTATTCATCTGTGACAGTCCCGAGCAGCACGCTAAATCCGAATCCAGCACATTGGCATGGTAGGCTTTATGCCCGCATTTCTACCGTCTAGGGCGCCATTGGAGTCAAACGCTCACAGGTTCACCCCGACTTGCAAGACAACGATGCTGGCGCGTTACTGTAAAAACTATACTGACCATATTCATCCTCGAAATCACGCAATATACCACAATCTTGCAGCGCACTGACGCATGCCTGCAAGCATTGGTATGAACGTCTCACGAACTGGTTGTGGCCACCATGGAGCGTATCACGACTTCTCAGAACGCTTTTAAAGAGCACGTTCTTGTATGCGCCCGTTTGTGCGACATCTCCTCACTCATCATTGTCCCTCAACATGGACACCAGACAGGAAAGGACAAAAACATTGCTCATGGAATGGTAGTGCCTCCTACTCCATCGACATTGGAAGTCGCGAACATAAACAAAAAACAAAAAGCCTAGCAGCAGTAAATTCTTTTTACAAGACAACGTAGCGTGTTAATGCTCACCAATCTTAATCTGTTAACGTGAGTATCATTGTTACCTGTAGCAAGGTTCATGTATTTGCCCATGCTACTATGTACACCACTTACTCTACTACTATTCCACGAACTCCTTTACGTGAGAGATGTGGTGGAGTCCTACGGACTTCTTTCCTTTCAGCGTCTCCAATTCATAAGCATTGTGGTGAGCTGCTCTCCTTATACGATACGGCCCGTTGTGAACAGAATAGAATTTTTGTCATTTCATTTTTTGTTTGTTCGAGAGTCGGAAAGACTTCACGAGCACCCTTTGTCCAATTTGGAAGTGTCGTACACGAGCTCCCCTGTCGACACGTGTCTTCCTGACCTCTGCTGCAGCCCGAATCCTCTTGAGAGCCAAATCCACTACGGCTCGGTGCTGCGTTCGCGCCCTTGGTGGGAAGTTTACGACCTCGGTTATCAAGTCCTTACGAATCCGGTTTTTCAGTTGTGTAATGGGTGCCAATTTTGTTATCCCATGGGGTGCCTCACTGATCACCTCCTGGAAGTCTTTAAGGAAAACGTCCCATGTCGTGTGCTGTTTGTTACAGTACACCCGGCACAAGTTTCCGAGTTCCTTAATAACTCGTTCTGCAGCATTCGAGCTCGGATGGTGTGATGATATAAAAATGGGATCAATTTTACATCGACGCAGCGTCTCCTTCCATGTTTTTGACTTAAACTGTGGCCCGTTATCACAAATAATACTACTCACATGACCAACCTGTGGTAGGAAATACCGTATTAAGGCTCGTGATACAGTTCGTCCTGTCGCCCGCTTCAATGGCGTAAAGGTAACGTATTTGGACGTTGGTTCAACAAAGACTAATACGTAAGTATATCCTCTTCTTGTTCTTGGCAAAGGCCCCATCAAATCTGTTGCCGCTAATTGTCTTAATTTGGTCGGTACTATTGGGTATAATGGTGCCTGCAAGCTCACAGTGTTGTGCTTAGCCTTTTGGCAGTCTTTACACACCGATAGTACCCTCCGAATTCGACGCACCATATTTCGAAAGAAACATATGGTCCTCAGCTTGAGATTGCACTTGCGTGGTCCGAAGTGTCCATAGCTGAGGTGAGTATGCCATATAACCTTGTTTATTCGGTGTTCAGGGATGCATACGCCCCATTCAGTGTCACTGGCATAATTTCGGTGGAAGATTATGCCTTTCCGCAAGAGGTAGAACTGCCTGACGGAGGCGTGTCTTCTGTCTATCCATTTCTGTTTCAATAGCACTAGGGCAGGGTCCTTGTCTTGCTCTTTCTTGATGTCCTGCATACTACAGGTAATAAAATTTTCAAAGGCTACTTTTTTGCATATAGAAAAGGCACTAGTGATTTTCCTCCAGATCTTCTTCAATGTTGTGGTAAAATCCGATCGGTGACCGTGATAAGGCGTCTGCAATGATGTTCTGACTGCCGGGGATGTAGTCTATCGAAAAATTGTACTGCTGCAGGTATGATGCCCACCTAATGAGCCGCCTGTGATTAAGCTTTGCAGTCATCAGGAACTCGAGTGCCTTGTGGTCTGTGTAGACCCTCGTCTTGTGACCAAACAGAAGGTACCAAAATTTTTCAAACGCCCATACAATAGCCAGCGCCTCTAACTCGGTTACTGAGTAATTCCTCTCACTCTTGGCTAGTACTGTGCTACCAAACGCAATTGTCTTCCACACCCTGTTTCCTTCATGTACATAGTCTTGGAACACCATGACACCCAGACCTGAATATGAACTGTCCGTTACTATGCAAAGCTCTTCTGCTAAAGTAGGGTGTGAGAGGATGGGTGCTTGTAATAATGCGAATTTTAATGCTTTCCATTCGGATTCAGCCACCTCATCCCATTCCCAAGGAATTTTCTTTCCTGTAAGTTGGTGCAACCTAGGACTGCTCTGAGTTTTGACATGTATGAAGCGGTTGTAAAAATTTATGATCCCTAAGAGTCGCTTCGATCTTTTCGGGATTTGGCGCAATGCCCTCACCCGTGATGATATGTCCTAGAAATTTGACAGAAGACGTCCCAAAATTCGATTTTTCGATATTGATAGTCACTCCGTATTCCTTGAATGTCGCTAGGAGTTCACCGAGGACCGCATTGTGCTCTCCCCAAGATTTCTCCGCGATCGGCAAATCGTCCACATAGCTGGTGACATGACGTTTCAAATTATTGCTTAGTATGCCGTCCAGCCCCCGAATGAATGCGGCAGACGAAATGTTCAAACCAAATGGTAGACGACGAAACCGGTAACATCTTCCAAATGGTAAAAAGGCTGTGTACTGTCTGCAATTTGGGTGGAGCTCAATTTGCCAGAAACTCGATTTTAGATCAACTGATGAGAAGATTGATATTCCATGGAAGTTTTGTAAGAGTTCCTCTAATCGTTCCGGTCTGTCTGTTTCGGGTTCTATTATGGTATTAATTTGTCACGAGTCCAAGACTAAACGAATACTACCATCTGCCTTCTCGACTACTCTTAACGGGTAGGTTCTATTATTCATTCGCTCAGCATTCGCGTAATTTCAGCTGCTACTTTCTGTCGATATGCCAAGAGGATTGGGTGGGGTGGCACACGAAACTGGATGTGCGGACGTACACGGAATTCATATTGGAAGTTCTCTATTGATCCTGTCTTGGGAATTAAAACCTCCGCATGTTCTACTAGTAATTTATGAAGTTCTTTGCGCTCGTCGGACCTTAAATTCTTTATTGCTTCCACTTTTTCTCCTATTTTCTCCTTTATTTCTCCCATTATTACGACTTCATTCTCATCCGTGTCCTCTCCCCTGCCCGCAACGTCGACCTGTTCTTCCTTTCTGTCTTTCTGACATGCATAGTTGCATGCATAGGTCGCTGAACTTAATGTGGACGGGATTCCCTTTCCTCAAAACCACTTCACCTCGTCCTAGATCAACTATCGCTTCATGCTCATTTAGGAAGTCCGTTCCTATTATCATGTCGATCGCCAGATTTGGCACGTTCCAGAAGTTAGACTCTATTTTGTGTCCTTGGCAGGAGAATTCCAGTCTTGTTTGTTGGGTGACCTCCGTACATTTACCCGCTAATGCCCCTTTTATTTTGGTTTTCTTAACCGATAGGACAGGCCAGTCCACCTCCTGAGAGCACCTCTTGTATGCTGCCTCAGATATTGCTGTTATGTAGCTTCCACTATCTATTATCGCATTCATACTCTTTTCAGCTACTACTGTGATAAGAGGCTGCCGATCCTGTCGAGGAGTTGTTTTATGTTATTCGAGCAGGATTTCTGATAAATCTTCGTAATTTATCATCCGTAGTTGGCCAGGTCCGAGATTACGTGCGAAATTCCGGCGGTCTGTGTTCGCACTAGTCTGGCGTCAATCCCTTGTTAAGCTCCCCATCCTCTGACGTGCATTAGGATCTGCGGGTCTAGTTTCAGTCTCCTGGCTCCACTGTTGTCCTTGGTTTCGCTCTCTCCAATTAGGTCGCTTTGCCGTTCGTTATTCCTCCTATCCCAGATTTTTTGTCTAGATTGACCCTGTTCCCTGACGTTCTGGTTTCCGTGTCTCTGGTTTCCATAACCTTGAATAGCGAAACTTTGACTTCTGTAACCCTGGTTTCCTAACTGACCAGTGCGATTATGCGATCTGTTGTCGTCTTCCCTTCCTGGCCCGTGGTATTTGTTACTTTGCCCCTTCTTCCTGTCCTTTGCGTCTTGTTTATCAAAGACTACTTCGAGTTCGCGCAATAGACTCTTAAATGCTTCTATGTCAGATCCACACTTCCCGACAAATGTCTGTTGGTACCTAACTGGCAATTTGGAAAAGCAAAATTTAATGATTTCTCCGTTGCTATATGGACTATCTAAAAATTGATTCTTCTTGAGTAAATCATCAAGAAATTTGGTTGCGCTCCTATGCCCGGACACATCCAGTTCAGGACAAAATATTATTTCCTCTTTAATCTTGTCTTGCGTTTCGTTTGACCAGTAGGTCCGCAGGAATGCACCAACAAATTCCTGATAAGTCCGACACGTCGCTGCCACACGACGCATCTTTTCCGCAGCTTGGCCTTCGATGTGTCCACACATGAATTCTAATTTTGCCTGGGTTGGCCATGATGACGGTAATGAATTTGTTAACTGCATCACCCAGCTCTTCGGATGCATCGACCCTCCATTATCTTTGAAATTCTGGAATGTTAGTATCAGTAGGAAGTGATTGTGATCAAAATCCTGTCCGATCCTCGCACTGGTGTTGTCACTCGTTTCCGATACTTGCACGTCTGCTGAGTGTCCTGATCTATCTTGCTGATTACTGCGATGCGCTACCTCTGTATCATAGTGGAAGTGGCACTCAGAATTCACTCTCCTAAATGGGCTACAATTATTGGAGCTATTACTCGCTGTTTCTGCGTGTGCATTGTTAGTTCCGCACTTGGTCACTGGGCTAGAGCACGGCGGGCTTTTCCTCGGAGACACAGTTCTGTGTACTCCATCATTGGTATCCGAACGCGCAGTGCTCGTGTGCCCGTTTTGCTCTAGTTTTGCTATCCGACTCTCTACTTCTTCCATTCGTTTCGCGGTGTTCGCAACCGCGACATTACCTTGAATTTTTAAGAACGCTAGGGATTTTGAGTTGTACGTTGCAAGCGCCCTGCGAGTTTAGAAGCTGCTTCCGCGACTTTCATTGCCCCTATTGCTGCCGTTTTGGCTAGGCCTGCTACTTTTTGTGCAGCCAATGACATTTGTATTACTTCTCCACATTCTTTCTTTATTGTTAGTAATTCCCCACGAATTTCCCCTATATGCGAAATTATAGTCTGAGCCTCCTTCTTCGTTGTTCGTCAGCTTCTTCTTTCATTGATCGTAGGAAGCTCAGTATTGAGTTAATGTCATCTTTTTGATCCTCATCACACATGGGCGATGTAACTCTGGACACCTGGGCGCTAGAGCTCTGACGTGACCGAGGTGGCCTCTGTCTGCTGTCGTTCGTTTGACTATAAACTTCTACTACCGTCTCGACCTGTGTGCCTGTCTCTGTTTCATCCTCTAGCCCCCTATCATAATCACGGCCGCGACGTTGCTCTAAGATCGCGTCCAAATCACCTTCCTCATCAATGAACCTGCCACCCTGTCCTGCTAAAAATGTACCCATCTCATCTCCGAACCTATCCCCGTCAGTAACCCGCCCCTTATCCATTATGCTGACCTCTTTTGTTTTAGCTTCGCTCGATAATAGTCGTGCTTACTTCTCGTGATCTTTCATGAAAAACAAATTTATCTAAAAATGCACAATACATATAATCTACTCCCAATATTTTTTTACTCGCAAACATAAAATTTCAACAACGTCGTTCCAACGCTGTAATTACATGCACGATTTGTTGTGGTACAGAAATCGCACACAAACCTGACAAATTGTGATATGGTACGGACACCACATAAAAGAAACACAAAAAACAATGACCAAACAAAAAATATATACACTTAAAACAAAAACTGTAATCATGCGCCGCTACTTAAAAACTAATCACAGAACTACAAGAAAAAAAACTTTGGTATTAATCAATAAAAAAGTAGAGAAAAAAATTTAATGTTCCTACTGGGAATACTGTTTGCTTATCAGCGATTCACAGGAAATATCCGAGGCTAAGGGTCGCCATTTTATGTGAGGCGCCAGGCCTAGCAGTGTACTTAACACTAAATTCTTCTAGAATCTTCATATGTAAATGATGCTCTAAGTCCCCCCTAAACTAACTCCACCTTTTGCTGTTGCACATGGATTAAGAAGAACCATGAACTGACTGTAATCGACCCTGCAAGTGGAGTAGAAAAGAATTTGGCACCTGCAATAATTTAATTTGATAGAAATTAATTAAATAAAGGAAAGTTTCCTTTAATGTAGTGAGTAATGAAAGGATTGCTCTACCGATTAACAGAATGAAAGTTCTGTCCAAAATAACAATTTGATTTATTATGAGTAAACTCAAAATCATAAACAAAACACATGAAACATTTACAATACATCAAATTGGATCAAATTGGATACCCAAATAAATGTTGTGAAGGTGAAGTTGTCCATAAACTAGATTGTGACATTTATGACGAAGTGGTATGTGGAGCCAATTCCTTGTAACTCAAATCTTAAGAGAAACACCCAGCCAACCCAACATTAATTGCTGCTACAGTAGTGAGAACTCAGACAATGAACATCCAAGACAGAACCACGTAAGAAAAGATGGGAACAGGCGCGCTCTGCTGAGCTCTGATTATCATAGAGCAAATTACCTAATCTGCCGATGCTGCGGACATACATTACCAAGCTGTCTTATCGGCATGGACACAATCTGGCGTACCGGAAGCGATGTCTGGTTGCTTCGATGTGCCGTCGTGGTGATGATAATGTCGCAAGTATAGCCCGAAACAAATTATCCTGGTCTGGTTGTTCCAGACTAAAGACTTCCAATCAATACAAATGCGCCTCTGAGGGAGATGAAGAAGGCTCGCCACACAATCACTGACGGTACAGTGATTGATTTTAACAAGCAAAGTCACACAGTAACTCAGATACAGTCAACTTCAGCCAAAACTGCTCAAGACAGACAACATAGGCCGCTTGTACGCAAAACGCTCAATTGCCAACTGTACTCGGAAAGTTACGATGAAGTCGAAACTTAAGCAACTTTGTCAAACAGTTACAATTAAATAAAAGTATATTAGACAGCCAACGGAAGGCAGGCTGCCAAGAGCAGCGAGAGCTCAGTCTTATAACCTACTCTGACCGAAAGGCGAGAGCCGACCCTCTCAAGAGCACCCGTACAAGCCGAACACAGATTATTCCCGCCCCCACAACAGTGGCCGTGGTTAAACGTTCCAATCAGCAACTCGAAAACTGGCGGAAAATTCCACTCTATTGCCGACGCACTACTAGTCCACCAATGGAGATACTTGGCGCCAATTTCTGTCCCGATTTTGCTACGTCACAGAGCTATCCCGTGAGCAATCCTATCACAGTTATGAATTTGCAGAAAACTCGGGAATTTGCCCGCCAAGACTGCCTGGGAACACAAGTCATTCCCACGCCTCTCTGGTAGCCCGCCAGAAAGTGTTTTCACTAAGTTTCTGCGAAGTAACAGAATCTCTAGCCCAGCCGCTCCGTCAGGCCCCTGTGGGCGTGTCGCCGCCGCTCTTATGACAATGTCGGCGTCTGGAAAGCATCCACTTGACTCCCTCACACCCATCGGCTTAACCCTTTCAAAATCAGCAGAACCCGCCTGTCACCAGACCACCTGGGTGACTAGAGACGCTTCGTGGGAAGTCCGCGTGTGAAGGAATAGCAACTTTTCACCACATGCAATTAGAGAGGAAAATTGAGTTACTCAGAGTAAGATAGAAATATGAGAGGGGGCTCATGCGACCTCTCAATATGTCCATGTTAATGTAGGAAGTTTTATTAGGGTTAATGATTTACAAGCACACCAGAACATGCTTATGCACAAAACACTGTACACGTTAGGGTTGTGCTACATATAAATGATTATTTCGTGCATTTTCAGATTTTATACGTAAAAAACCAAAGAATACACGTAGTCATTGCCATTACCCTAATTAGAAGGTAGAAAATTCCCTTCCCAAGGTTCAGTGGAGCTTCTCTGGACGCTGATGCATCTCGTTGCGTATGAAGAATACGTAACGTAAGGTAAACCTTAACTTACACATGAGTTCAAAAATGAAAACAAAGGACTTGTGCCTTCTAACTGATTAATGGAAAAAGGTGTGTGTGTCAGTAAAATCCAAGACAAAGCAGCCTCACACATAGTGTGGTGTGTTCTTCGGGGCACATATTCCAATGTTCCTCGTAGTATCTGGTCTAAGTACTGGAAGGAACTACAAAAAGCACACGCATACTGAAGTTCGGAAGTCTAGACGGTACCTGCATGTTGGTGTATATTTACCGCTCTGCACACACATTCAACCAACGTCGCCGACTAACGGACGACTAAACAATCAGGCACGCGTATCGCCCGCCCATATTCAACACTGGGGCTAGCGAACAAAGCTCGTCGCCCCAGAATAAATACAGAAAGCAATACAAGGACTTAATTTTCACCTCTGATGGGGAAGGAAACATTTGTAAGTAACGTTGTATTCATTGTATATTTCATTGCACAAACTTTACTACATGATGTAGTTTTCTCAGTATTAATCAAAAGTTTGTATATTAGGATTAAGGGTTGTAAATATTAGCATAAGACTTTGAACATAGCTGCTAAGGTTCAGTGCCCGTGTCAGAATTATATTGGAACAAATAAGCCCTCGGTCACCAATATTAAGTCAAAATTGACCAGGTCAATTTTGACTTAATATTTGTGATCGATGGCTTGTTTGTTCCAATATAATATTAGCATAATTATACCAAAAAACTAACACACACTCAGTAATACGAAAGAATTCAAAGTGCCATGAAAATGAGACAGTAAAAATGAAGTTTGTAAATAAAAGACCCCCAAACCTACCAATTGGAAGGTCGACTACTGTATCGTGTGAACCAAATAAAATTTTCTACTGACAGTATGCAGTAGGGAGGCAGTTGTAATGACACATTCCGACGCAGAGACAAACGAACCATAAGGCTGCGCCAAAGATTAAATCAAGAGGGATGTAGAATGTAATATCTGTAATGTTCATATTGGATTCTCTTTTGTTGCATACTCCAAGAAGGAGTTAAGATACACTTTCGATTGTTACCTTGTAGGGGACAGGCGTAATTTTTGGTGTGTGCGGAAAGGCAGCCATCTTGTGTGTATTTATGGTTTGTGCGACGAGCAGAGCAAGTCTTATTGTCTTGTGAATAAAAAATAGTGAGAAATATCTAAGTTTTACGAGAATTACTGTATTTAAAGCGACATAACATTGTATTCCTTTGTTTCTTCCGTCTTCATGAAGGAAACCGATGCTGACTTAGGAAGATACACACGGTCAATAAAGAGAAGAACATCGATGGCGACTAATGAACTAATATTGTGGCAAAAGGACTAACTCTACGTCTAAGGTGAGAACTCTGAATAAATCAACAATGACATAGAATTAAAAGATATTGCATTAATCGGAACTGTAAATTATATTACAAGCAAAATTTCACGCAACACTGAATTTGTCGGCATTCGAGCTGGTCAATACAGCCCGTAAAAAAGCGTTTCAAAAATTTTAAAGTGCCACATCCATAATTTTTTCTCTCTTCAAAAAATTAATAAATTTAATTTTTTTATTTATTTCGCCACATAGCCCATCATTCAGCCTTAGCCACCTGCTCCCTTTGTCTCCAAGGAATACTTGAAATCGTCTGTTGTTGAGCATGGTATCCATTAAATTAACCCACTTTTTACCTGGTATGATTTCTGCAGATTTAAGTAGCAGGCCGTGGCGCCATACGGTGTCAAAGGCGTCTGTAAGCACAAAATATGCTACTACAGTTTTTAATTTGCGTTGGTACCCCACTTTGATGAAAGATGTCAGTGCCAACACCTGATCACAGTAACTGCAAGTCTTTCGAAAACTGTCTTGACGAAATGCAGTTACTTTGTCAATTAACAGTTGAATTCGGTTTAGCAACATTCTTTTGAGTAGTTTATAAACTACACTTAGTAGTGATATGGTCTATAATGTGATGCTTCGCTGCTATCTTTACTATGTTTTGTGACAGTTGTTACCTTTGTGGCCCTAAATTTTGTTGGGCAATATCTGTATTATATAGCTGCAACAGCCATTGTTTAGTTTTTGGACCCGCATTTTTCAGTAGCTCTGGATATATTTCGGTGAAACCAGCTGTTTTATTTGTATGTGCACTTGTCAAAGCTTGCTCCAGCTCTTCAGATGCGAAATCGCATGAGAGCTCAGGATGGGGAACTAGCTGAGATGTGTGCATCATAACAGTGTCTTCGTAAGTCTAGAGTGGTGCTTCTTCATAGCTACTTTAGAGTTCTGCAATAAGTGTGTTGCGACTTCATTTGGTGTGATGTTGTGTTGGTATCTCCCAGGCTTAGAATCTACATTCAATTTCTTCATTGGCTGCCACACTTTATGAGTCGAATGGATGAACTCGAGTCTCTCTGTAGGTTTTTCCCATTTCCTTCTTCTGTGGTCATTGAGAGCCTGAAGAAGTTCGTCTGTTGTTTTATTTGAATGTGTAAGTTGATATTACGAACAACTTAAATTGGAAGGAACACACAGAAAACGTTGTGGGGAAGGTTAACCAAAAACTGTGTTTTAAGAACACTTAGAAAATGTAATATATCCACTAAGGAGACTGCCTACACTACGCTTGTCCATCCTCTTTTAGAATACTGCTGCTTGGTGTGGGGTCTTTACCAGATAGGACTGACGGAGTACACCGAAAAAGTTCAAAGAAGGGCAGCACGTTTTGTATTAACCCGAAATATGGGAGAAAGTATCACTGAAATGGTACAGGATTTTTGCTGGACATCATCAAAAGAAAGGCATTTTTCGTTGTAACGGAGCCTTATCACGAAATTCCAATCACAAACTTTCTCCTCTGAATGTGGAAATATTTTGTTGACACCGACCTACATAGGGAGAAACGATATCCTCTATAAAATAAGGGAAATCAGAGCTCACAAGGAAAGATATAGGCGTTCGTTCTTTCTGTGCGCTATACGAGATTGGAATAATAGAGAATCGTGAAGGTGGTTCGATGAACCCTCTGCCAGGCACTTGAATGTGATTTGCATAGTATCCATGTAGATGTAGATATTCCTCGTATAGTTCATTGCACTCATAGGACCATCCTGGGATGTATTGTTTCCTGTGTTCTCTGAGTGTCGTTCTTTTTGCTACATCTTTGACAGCTTTAGTAAATATGTCGTAGTTCTTAATTTGCACAGGAATGAAATCAACAATCTCATCGAGTTTGTCAGAGTATTGTTGCCAGTTCGTTTTTTTTAAATTTCAGTGAGCTTTAGCAGTCGAATTTACTAATGGCATCTGGATGCCATAAGCAATGAGTTGGGCCTATGTTGGCTGTATGAAAAAGAGTCTATAATTTTCCTATTTGCCAGTTCATTTCCATTAGCTGGACTGGCAGTGGTAAAGCATAGGTCTGGTGATGTGGCTCTCTGCCCTAGACTAGAATGTTACTTTGTCCTTTGCACTTAAAAAGAAATACAGGTTATTGAAGGACAGCCAGTCATGTAAGATGTTACCATATGTATCACTATCCTTAAACTCACTAGCCTGATGGTGGCTATAAAAGACTCCAACATAGATGGCAGGGCCAGTAAAAAGTCAGAATGGGTGTGTGGGCCAGATCACTATTGGAGGTTTGTAGATGTTGATAATAGTAGCTCCACATGTCAACACTGCCAAGATAAAAGTGTTGTCTGTAGAGTGCTTGGAAACCACTCTGTAATCACCTATGTCCATCCCAGGATATGTTGCTATTCTGTACACATGGTGTCCGCTGTGAAGAGTGTCTACCAGTCTATACCTTGGGATTTTTCCTTTGCTTTGTTGTATTTCTTGTAGAGAAATTATGTACACATTGTTCTCACAGCACAGACATGAGAGATATTCACATTTGGTTCTAGAGATGCTTTCGATATTCAGGTCGCAGATCTTCAGGGTTGTACCCATTTTCAGGATTTTGCAGTCTTGAGGAAGATCATTTGAATTTAATATTGTAGAGACCAAGTTTGCTGTGTTGCAGCCCTAGTTGGAATGATTAGTCAGTGAATCACTGTCGGCCAGAGGACGCCCGAATGTGATAATGAAGTTTAGCACATTCTTCAGGGAGACTTCTTCTTTGTTTTCCTCGTGATTTTCCTTTAAATTCATTGGCTGCGAAGAGAGCTTCTGGCGATAGTGTTTTAAGTTGAACAATAACAGGTCGATACAAATATCTTGAAATTTCAGAGTAAACCTGAACTACTGAATTAATATTCTTTGTTTTTACATGTTATTAACATCTGATGTTCTTCTGGTATGATCTAAATTTACACATAAAATTAGATATAGAAAAAAAAGACTGATCTTAGGTCATCCTGAACGACGACGCTACTTTTTTCAGCATTAAAAGTGAAATTTTACTCTATAAGACATAGTTAGTATACATTGTCACTTTTCCAAACATTCAGTAACTACAGACGCAAAGTTTTACCGTGTCTTTCGTGATGCATAATTTATTTTGTATCCAGTATTTGCAAAAAAAATGGTAAAAAGTTTTACAAAGTTACTCCAATTGAGTGTACAAAAGTAGTTTCATTCATTCATTTACTTTTCGAACGACAGTTTATCCTCTTTCAACAAAAGACTTATTAGCATTTTTGACAGTGTGGGTCCATGTCCAATTCATTAGCGCTTCTGTGAGCTCTTGAGCTATATTCTGCAGAATTACATTTTTGCCACCACAGCGTATTTCAGTAGATGTCATCTTGAATAAAATGCCAATTAAAACATCTAGAAAATCAGACCACACATGTGGAAACATTTACTGGCTTCTGCAGATGAGCCGGCCGGTGTGGTCGAGCGGTTCTAGGCGCTTCAGTCTGGCACCGCGCGACCGTTACGGTCGCAGGTTCGAATCCTGCCTCGGGCATGGATGTGTGTGGTGTCCTTAGGTTAGTTCGGTTTAAGTAGTTCTAAGTTCTAGGGGACTGATGACCTCAGATGTTAAGTCCCATAGTGCTCAGAGCCATTTGAACCATTTGAACCACAGATGATAGTTGGTCGGTGCATGTGCAAGTTTTCATTAATTGTGGGAATAAGGCATTACGATCAGTGTAAGATATGCCACAATGCAAAGTGATACAGTGCGGTTAGAGGCGCCATGTCACGGATTGGCATGTGTGTTGTTCTTAACATAAGTTAGTTTAAGTAGTGTGTAATTCTAGGGACCGATAACCTCAGCAGTATGGTTCCTTAGGAATTCACACACAATGCAGAGGACGAAAATCGTTGATAAGGATCAAGAACCTTATTTTACAATTGGACAACAATTTGCAGCAACGTTAGCTTGTAACTGTTTAATCAAATTCACGTATGTTTCGCCCAGGGCTGTGTTTAGCATCTATTGACACCAAGACTGAATTTGTTTTACCCTGCCAAGGAAACCTTGCTGATGATGCTGCTGACATGTGAGAGAAATTACTTTATTTATTACATTATCGATGCCAGAAATGTGCCTTAAGCCCATACTGAATTGACTTACAAACTCTAGATTGTTGAACTGACAGGAAGCGCAATTGACGCCATTCCTTTTGAATGTGTAGATGAGTGGTTTATAGTCCGTGAATGTCATAAGCATCCTTGCTTCTGTTTGTGGACCAAGGTATTTAACTGTCTCGTACACTGCCAGGAGTTCTCAGCTGTATGCACTACACTTCCGCTGAGATGGCGACAATTTGGAGGAAAAATATGCGGCGGTTCCCACGAATCCTCTGACCATTGTTGCAGTACCACTCCGACAGCCATTTGACATGTCTACCACTAATGCTAAAGGCGCATGCAGCTTAGGGTGCACGAGCAGTGCTACGTCTGCTGTGCTGTTTTTCATGGTCTCGAAAGTGGAGCAGATTGTTTCAGTCCAATGCACTGGACCGTCGCCTCGAACTTTGGGGGCTGGAAAGTGCTGCATTCAATGACTCTTTCAGTTTCACTACACAGGGTAAGTGTCAGTGGTAATAGTTTAGCATGCCTAAAAAGTGGCTTAACTCCTCGATTGACGTCAGTCGTGCTATCTGCAAGACTTCTTCCACCTTCTCTGTTAGTGGTAGGGAGTCGCTAGAAGAAATGTGGTGGCCCAGGAACGTCCCCTCAGGCTGTCCAAACAGAATTCGGGCACAATAAAGATTACGCAATATTGTTTTAGACGCTTAAATACTTCTTTTAGACGTAGGTGAAGTTGCTCCCTGGTGGCAGAAAACACCAGTATGTCTTCTAGATTTGCAAAGTGAAGCGGCAGTCCTCGTAGAACAGTCAATAAACCTCTTCCACGTGCGTTCTGTAACCCAGATGTCATAAATTTGCTCGCAAACAGTCCGAATGAAGTGATTCTCAATGTCTCGGGAATGTCCTCTTCTGCCACAGGTATCTGTGATATATATGTTGGGTTTTTTGTTGTGCCATGTAGTGCATAATTATAGTCATGCAACAAAGGCAAAGAATATTGATCAGGCACAGTTCATGTGTTGAGTGCATGATATTCACAGCATGGGCACCAACCTCCTCCTTCCTTCTGGACAGGGTGCAACATGGTCGACCATGGGCTTCTTGATGGCCAGAGTATGTGTTCCTTATACATCACACTGAATACCACTTTAGCGATGGCCAGCCAATCAGGTGTCAATCTCCTGCGCATTGCAAGACACAGATGGACCATCTGTGGTTTCTACACAGTGCACCTATATGGTGTACCATGTTGTGTTCCACATGTGTAGTTGCATCTGGTGGTTTGGTCAAGGTCGGACATCGTCCCAACAGTGCAGTGTACTTCTTGTCACACACCTGTATTCGCTTGGCACTATGCACCGATGTGTCAAGATGAAAAGCAGCTGCTGTCAGTCCTGTAACTCTGTCAACCAGCTTGGCGTTTGCTAAATGTGATAAAAATACGGTAATGTGGCAGAAGATGAGCTCCCGTTATCCGCTCTGTAACGTCAGCGATGGTAAAGTCCCATGTAAACAGATGGCACAGTCCCAAATTTAAATGTATCTGCTGCATTCTATACGTAGAGATGGATTAGTTGTTTGCAGCAGATAAACGGAATGCAGTCGATGGTCTACAGCAATGGACTGAAATTCTTAGCAGGATGGTAAGGTCAGATCTTTCTATTAAATATCTCTGACTAGATCTTGTATCACTAACAAACAGGCGCCCTGAAGTTGTTAACCAGTCGGTTGTGCCTACTATCAGCTGCCGCTGCCATTTGGACGCAAACGTGGTGCTGCACATTTACATGCATGTTCGCCAAAGCTGCAGTGGTTCCAGCGTATATGGTGTTCCGTGTTCGACGACGCAGCATTAGTTGATGATCGGCTTTTCGATTTCTGGCGATTGCGTCATCTTTCATTTCAAGCACCGCCCTGAGACAGTAGAGTGATGCGCATAGCATGTCTACTTTCGCCGCCAGCGAGTCGAATTCCATGCGTGCGACTGTTGGTGCCTCTCTCCCACTGCAGCGTGTCACTGACACTGCACTAACCTGTGCGGGTGTGATGGCCTCTTGTATCCGATCAGCGATGTCTGCCACAATATCGAACGACATTTCCGTCTGCGACGTCACGATCGCTTTGACTTGTGGAGATAATCGGCTGCTCCACAGGGTGCATACTAAAATGTCAGGGACAGTAACTGTATCGACTTTACTCTGCAGATGATGCAGATATTGCGACGGCTTACGATCGCCGATGCCTTCCCGCGTCAGTACCTGCTTGATCCACTCTTCATGCATCGTTGCAACTTTCCAGATTAATGCCAATTCGAGCTTTTCATATAAAGCTCGTATGTGCGGAGTCGAAGTAATCACTTCTTGTGCCTCTGCAGTGTAGCGATGGTCAAATTGGCCCTCAACGAGGGCGAATTTTGTCGAGTCGGCTGTAATTCTTGCATAGCTATAACTGGCTTTGACTTGAGGAAACTATAAGATCGGGTTGTTCGGCCAGAACAGAGGTAAATGGTCCACTATCTAGACACTCTTAGAGCGTCTGTATCTTCCACAATATTTAAATTCGTTGGTAGTCGCTCAACTTTCTTCAGCCCAGGTGACGTTAGGGTCACTACTTGTCAGGATTAGCACGATATGAGCTAACTGGCCTTCGCTTGGTGTGAACGAAACTTAGTCTTGGGGTTTCACAGAAGCAAAATTCTTTATTTTGGTAATAGTGTCTGCCTAATAGATTAGACTAGCGGTTACTCTCTGAGTTGACTACAAATCCGAACGTTTAACTTGCAGGTGAGACGCTCTGAATGTCCCTATAACTCAGGAAGACATGCAATAGAAAAACGATTGGTGACACTGCATTGCTGAGAGACAGGTACTCAACGTAACATAAAAACATGGAATAAACAAAACCACATAAAAATTTACGTGTCAAAGAATAAACAATATAAAAGAATATAAAACTTATTGTAAAACAAAGCACCCTTCGCTGTTAGTGCAGAAACTGCGTGACAGCTGCTACCCATTTGTTAATACAGACAACACACACATCACTACACCACTGAACACAATGACATCGCCAGTTGTGAAGTTCATAGCAGGTACTAAAATCCCAAAAATTGTAGTTTTAGAAATTTTTGTCTTAAAAGCCTATAACACAGCGTTTAAGTTTAATGTTCTAGTCGTACAAAATTTATGATTTAATGAACTGATGCAATTTAAACAAGTCCTGTTTCTTTCTATGGCGATTAATTTGTATTTTAGGAGGTGCAATATGTGTAACTCTCTGTATTTAAGAAAATAAATATACATAGGTGTATGTCACACACTTTCTAAAACTAGTAACAGCTATTACTGATCACTTACAAAACATGATTAGTTTTTGTTTTGCATCATTCCATTAAATAAAGTACCGAACCTTATAAAGAAGTCTATACACAGTGAAAGCTATACTGTGATGCCAGATTGCAGTTATTCACCTACAGCGAAGTGTAAAGTTACCACCAGAGCTCTGAGTACCACACTGGATTGGCAGAGCTAACCACCACTATTCATAAAGCTGTAATAAGGATGTTTACAATTGTGGCAGCCTCGGGCAGCAGCACAGCAATTGCAGACGACCTAGTCGAAGGGACGACATTCGTCTGCCCGCATTCCTGGGTAAAAGTACCGTTAGGCTGAAGCATGGCAACGATCCAGCGCCGACGGGCGCGCAGGACACAAAGAGAGACACCAGTAGAGGTGGGCCAAACGGTTATTCTGGAGTAACCGTTATCACAGTTCCAGTTATTCTTTGATAACCGTTATCGTTAACGGTTATTAATAACTGCCAAGTTATTTTTCACTAGCGAATACCGATAACTCCGACAGTTAAATAACGACATAGTTGGAATCCATCAGTTTAGTTATCAGTATAACTGCGAGTAGTGTGAAATAGCAGGAATGTCGTATGAATCGTGTCATAACCTTAGCTTATTAACTCCGGGTACATTTTAGTTGATGTTAGAATGATTATTAGTGTTTCATATTATATGTTTGTAGGTTATCGGTCGCTATTAGAAATATTATCTTCGCAGCTGCGACAGAAAGTACGCGGAACTTCACCAAAGCACTGTTTAAGTAAAATGTTAACAACGTGCGTTTTTAAGTATGAAGTAATATGTAAACTGAGTACTGTAGGTTAAATTCGAAGCTTAATTTCTTGTGCTGCTCACATAATAGAATAAAGTGTACAGCCTTATAATACAACAAAATATATACGTAATGTGACAGATTCGTTTACTCCTGTGCTGTAAAAGCTAGTCCTATTGGGGAAAGTGTGAGTACGCTAATCCAAGTTTTATGTCAGATTTGCAAACTGCTCGATTTCTCCAGCGACAGCATGTTTATAACATATGAAGACATGCAGATCGAAAAGGTTGACAGTGTTACATTTCTGGGACTACAACTCGATAATAAATTCAGTTGGGAAGGGCATAACACATTTTTTCATTCTATTATTTCATAAGGGAGCATATTCTGTGATAACTTATCAAACGTAGCAAAAGTTTTTCGCATGTAAAAGCGTGTAATAAAAATCGTTTGTGGTATCAATTCAAGAACATCATGTAGGAACCTGTTCAAGGAACTTTGTATTCTAACCACTGCTTCCTAGTATATTTATTCCTTTATGAAATTTGTTTCAAGTATTTCCAACCAATAGCTTAATACATAATATCAGTACTAGAAATGGGAACAGCAATCTACATAAAGACCTAAAATTAGTTGCCTTGGTCCAAAAGGGATCCAATATTCAGGAACATGCATTTTCAATAAACTGCCAGCAAGTCAGCAACCATCAAAAACTTGGTTTCAGATAAGGCACGGTTTACAGTGTGTTTGAAAGACTATTTGATACAGAAGTGTCTGATTCCACCCGTCATCAATATGCCGGAAATGGCTATTTTAAGTGTGTCTATGACGTCACTACATACACATGGCAACAAACACGAAGATACATATAAATAATACAATAACATCTCCCACCAAAAATACAATCAAACCAATGGGACAATTGCGGGAAGTTGGGGGTTTTAGGGTGAGGACAAGCTAGTAAAAAAAACACACCATGATCCCAAAACACAAAATGAAGAACAAAAAGAAAAAAAATACAGCATTCTGCTACACCAACAAAAATCTGCAGGAATCGGACACTTCCCTTGAACAATATAGATCAACTATAGGTGACCATACCAAAACACCAATACCCACAACTAAAAGTACGAAAATTGGAATCAGACATTTCCCTTGACCTACATAGGTCAACCTCAGATGACGATACTAAAACATCAACACACACAACTATGAAAATGGGAATCGGTCATTTCCGGTGACCTATATAGGTCCACCACAGCTACTGATGCCAAAAAACCAACACCTACAACTGCGAAAAATAAAACCACAATCCCAAAAGTCCACAAATCAATCATCCCTACATAAATTAAATTACATTCAATACTTCATAAATACACAAAACATCACAGCTAGAAAAAAAAAATATTAATTACCACCAGCAAATTCCGGCACTGCAACCTAGATCGACAGCCCCCCCCCCCCCCCCACACACACACAGACACACAAAAACCAACTCATAAACACTGTGCCGTAATGACATTCACACACCACAACACCTTTACGTCGAAGCAGACGGGTGGAATCAGACGCTTCCATTGACCCCTCCTTTTACTCTGTAGATGAATATCGTAACAGAGACTGATAGACCAGCTTAGGTAAAAATTCTGCTATATTTCAGTTTTGACAGCACTTGGTTGCAACAGTCAAGATCGGGTATTCTGTGTACGATAAATTTATTAAAAGTACGTAACTGTGTTTTATTCTGTCAGTGTACCAATTCTGTAAATATTAGCAGTTACTGTGATATATTCACATATTTTGACGATCTCCTGACAAATGATGAGGATAATAATTATTATATTCCACTGTATTATGTTATACTTTCTGACATGTTATTTGTCATTCGCGATGGCCAGCGGCTATTTCCGTAGCAGTACGAAAATATTTGTTCGCTCCAGTTACTATCCTCTCTGGAAATATCACCTGGAACTACGACCTTTAACTGGAGTCACCGAGTCAGGAACGTCTACACACACAGTTATTCCGTTACCAGCTTTCAGGTTATCTGTGGTGGTAGCCCGATAACTACCAGAGAACTAGAACTACGAGCCAATAACGATAACTGCCAGAGGAGAATACAGGTCTCTGACAGTTATTTCCATAGTCGCTCGAATTCCTAAGTAACTTTCCTTGTACTACCCGTCCAAGCTAAATTAACACGTAAGGAGGTGGCTTACGGGAACGACCGTACTTGTTAATGCCTGTACTGCAGCTCCTATCAGCCACGGCTTGGACATTAACTTTATTTAATTGTTTATGCTAAAAGTAACGAAGGCCCACGAAATAGTACACAGTTCTTATCAACAGATGGCGCGCAGTCTCACAGTTATTCCCATGGTCTATAGAACGCCTTCCAAATGCGCAGTACGATCTTCGGTCAACAGATGGCGCGAGGCACTGTTGACACTAAACAGTTATTGAAATAACTGCCAGAATCAGAGGAACGGTTATCGCAGTAACCGTTACTTCTCAGTAACCGGTTATTTCTATCAGTTACGTTATTTTTTGCCACCTCTAGACACCAGTGCTAGCTAGTCGCTGTTACACGACGGACGTGCATCGTCCTGCGATCTCGCCAACCACGGTCCGCAGGGTCGAGCACAACGCGCGATCCCCACCGTCACATATGTAAATAGGACAGCCGCCACTCGTTCGCTACGTTTCTTGCGCCCACGAATTTAACGGCACCCGGCAGACGAGAGAACTTTCACAAGCTCGGCTGAACACCCGCCTATTGTCTTCCACAGCCTCGAATCTGTACTGCATGCTCGTTCACTGAGGATCAATGGTCGAGCCATTCACCTCGATCACGCGATCACCCATACCGACATTTCCAGTGCATTTATTATAACTTTCAATGTATATTGCTGTGAATAAATGTGTTGTGCATAACCATGTTTAATTAATTACCATCACCTGTGCCTTTTGGCCCTGCAACTTATTCATGTGGTTTAGCCAAGTGGAGGAAGTTTTCTAAGCAATAGTATCACAAGTAACCTCACAGACAAAGTACAGGACATAATAAACGCCCCACTGATGCAGTCCTCCTACAAGTGGATTGAGGATGAGTTGATTCACCGGATTGCATTGTCCGAGGAGAAGGACCTGGCAGACAGGTGCACGACATGCTGGCAATGGCGGCTAGAACGGCATCTGCAGACATTTACGAGCCCTTACCCCCATCAGCCACCTTCACTCTGTGGCAACACACACTGCTCCCAACCTCAGCAATGGACACTGACCTTCAGCATCTCATGCAGAACTTGGCCACCCAGTCAGCAGCATGCACCACACAGGTCGACCGGTTGATGTGCTCACCGCAAGAGGGCAGCAGGCACTGTGGTGGCAGCAGACCAGGCTACAGGCAGTGTTGCTCACAGCGGTGGCACCACAGCAATAGCCACTCTAACAGTACCTGTCACAGTAGACTCCAAGCAGCATCTTCTTGTATCACACCCAGTTCAACAGTGATGCAACAAAGTGCCATGCCCCTTCTTTGCACCCAAATACCATCTGACACTGGGCCTAGACACACCTGGCTACGGTGCCATATTGAAGCACCTATTTGTGGCAGAACTGGGTGGGAGCACCTGGCACTGGTAGACACTGGGTCAGATTTATCACTTTTTTCCAGAACCATGTTAAAAGATAGTAGGAAGGCTGAAACTCTGTGCTGCATAGAATTCCACCATACAAACGTATGACACTTATCTTCCGAATTTGGATCTTGGACTGCACTACATATTCGTGTGGAGGTTCTCTGTGGCCAATGTCAATGAACCGATCCTGGGTGCATATTTCCTTGGACATTACCAGTTGCTTGCTAATATCGCAAATGCGCAGTTGATCGAAACTACCTCGCCCATCTGGGGCACTGTGGGGGTCAAGCATTCAATGTGCTACCATACCATAACCACACCTGGTACCCCCAACACGTGCCTCCCACGTCGCCTCACAGCCGACAGGCTCGCAGTGGCAAAGGCCGAGTTTGAGGCGATATTGTGACAAGGTGTCGTCTGACCATTGAGCAGCCTTGGTCTTCTGCCTTGCATTTGGTACCCAGAAAGGAAAATTCATCGCGCTCATTTGGAGACTACTGAATGCTAAATTCAAGGACAGTGCCAGATGGATATCCAGAGCCACATCTGCTGGATTTTTGCCATGCCTTGGTAGGTGCGACTGTGTTAAGTAAAACTGGTGCAGTGAAGGTATACACACAGCTCCCTGTGGTACCAGAGGACATAGAAAAAACAGCGATTACCACTCCCTTCAGGCTCTTTGAGAACATGTTCGTGATGTTCGGCGTTAGGAATTTTGTCCAAATCTGGCACTGTTTCCTGGATGGCGTCTTGCGAGGGTTACCACGCTGCTTCGCCTACCTTGCTGATCCCACATGTCTCGTAAACACCTGAATTCCGCTGCAGCAATTTAACAACCGTCTTCCGGCGCCTCAGTGAGGGTGGCATTTCAATCCATTGAAATGTGTATTCAGGGTCAGTGAGATTGAGTTTCTCGGTCACCTAACCACCACTACCAGATTCACACCTCTGCTGGACAAAGTGCAGGGGATCCTGAATATATCACGCCCAGAAACTCACAAAGGCCTATCTTGGAATGGTCAGCTTCTACTGGTGCCATCTGTGTACCGCTGCTGCAGTGCTTGAACCTCTGACTGCAGCACAACTTGGCCCCACGGTGAAAGGAAAGGCTCCCAATACCTGGACTCACGAAATGGAGCAAAGCTTTACTGCAGATAAACCATGCCTCGCCTTAGCGACGGTACTCGCTCGCCCAATACACAATGCAGAGTTAGACGTCACTGGGGACGTCAGCCAGGCCACTGTCGGCACAGTACTTTGACAATGCATTGAAGGCAGCTGGTAACCACACGACTTCTTCTCACGGAAGCTGTCAGCAACGCAGCGCTCTTGGATAGCGTACGATCATGAACTGCTCACAGTGTATCGGGTGGCGAAATACTTCCATTCGCCAGTAGAAGCCTGCCCCTTCTTTGTCTTCACTTTCCATAAACCTGTAACACACGCTCTCTGGATCAACAACACCAACTGTCCACCACATAAACTACAGCAGTTGGAGTATGTGTCCCAGTTCACAACAGACATCCAAAACATTTCCTGGATGGATAACGTCGTCGCTCACTGCTTCTCCTGCGATTGTGCAGTAATTTCTTCCCCAGTGAACTTCGAAGATGTTGCATAAAAACATGAGGGCGATGGAAAACTGGACAGTTCCGACATGATTCCTCTAGCAGCCTACTTCTAGAACTGGTACCCGTACCCAGCTCCTCCCAGCTCGCCCGTTTAACCCGAAAATATTCTGGCACAGCCCTTCTGACTCTGTACATGGGTTCTCACAGCCCAGTGCAAACACCACAATGTCACTTGTGGCAACACATTTCGTTTGGCCTTGACTCTGGAAGGACTGTCGCCAGTTGGAATGCGCCTGGGTGGCGTGTCAGCGCACTAAAGTCGGGAGATACACTCATGCACCCATTGACATCTACCCCAATGCGACATGCCGCGTCATACATGTCCATGTGGACATTGTAGGCCTGCTTCCTCCATTCCAAGACAAGCGATACCGCTTTGCAGTCGTAGACCGCTTCACTTGCTGGCCAGAGGCAACACTCATAGTGTACTTTACAACCAGGACAGTCGCTATTGCCTTCGTCGACATCTGGCTGGTGCGATTCGGTTGCCCCAGCCATTTAACTATAGATTGTGGCCAGTTTGTGTGCTGTTCAAACACGTCACCCGACTCTGTGGCATGTGGCTACACTGCACGACAAGCTACCACCCAGTGTATAATGGTGTGGTCGAGTGGCTTCATCATATGCTGAAGGCATCCCTCACATGCCACAACTCTGACTGGATGGAAGCACTTCTGCTTGTACGCCTCGACCTGTGAGTGACATGGAAGGAAGAGATTGGCATCTCACATGCTGACCTCGTCTACAGTCAGTCACTTGCCATCCCTGGAGAATTCGTGGAGGAAATACTGTGGCCACATGATGCCGGCTGGCCTCTGACAGCACCCACTGATGTGGCATGGTGTTGGCAAAACCTTTGTCCACCAAAAGACTTGGTAACAGACGATGGTCCACATACAACTGGCTAGGCAGAGCCCGCCCCAGCAGTTGCAGGTGACTCACGTGCACCACCGGCTGTCATTGAGGAGCCACATGCCCCCCAGCCTGCCCCAACCCCACCAAGACAGCTGCCCACACCACACCCCACACTGGCATACTAGCAAGTCCAACCATAGCAGCCAACAGACTACATCACCCTCGCTGGCCACCGTGTTCACTTCAAACGCCTGTGCTGTGTCATAATGACGTCATATTGCACACATCAGCCCGATCGCACACCACCCACTGCCTGCTGTTGAGACCCTCTCTCCGGCAGGCCGCCTCACCAGCTGACAACAGGTTTGTAGTTAACACTGCTGCCCATATCACTAGCTGTTCCCCAGTCACAGTTCCTGGAATCGCCGTCGCATGTCTGCGCCTCCACCACGTCGGGTGTCGAGGTCAGCTCGATTTCTGAGCCAGTTCCTGTGTCGCGTCCCTGATGAGCTCTGGACACCACCTCGCACGCCGCCGAGTATGTCCGCCGCAGCTCCAGAAGTGGCAGTCGAGCCCCGGCGACCCCACATTCACGCAAATTAAGCTATCCATAGTCTCTGCTACCGGGAGCACTGGGACCGGATCGAGTGCCGCATCACCCTTCCACGCTGGGTTAGTCTTTTATGAACAGTGCCACCCTGCGAACTTTTTGTTTAGTTCTTTTCTCACAGTCAACGAGACCTTGCTTATCTGTGTATGAACTCAGTGGTATCAATAACGTGTCTTTACCAAAGCTTCATTTTTCATTTCTTATCCTTTGTTGCAGTTAACCAGCGATTGTTTGCCAGTGTTCGACATCTACACATTTGATCTGCAGGCACTCATTGCCACAGACAGCTCCTGTATAGCGCCACCAGGCACTACTGTTCTAGCGGGCTGCGTGGGAACACACCCCCATGTGGCTCACCAGCCCCTCATGATATAACACACCACGACAACTGCGGTCGCCGACACCGTGCTCAGGCTGACGTCACCACAAATGCTCGAAGCACAAACAATGCTGAGCACAGACAGAACATTTTCGCCTCTCATGCCTACGAAGCTCCGCTCCCCAAGGGGGGATCTGTGTGACAGCCTCAGGGAGCAGCACAGCAATAGCAGAAGTCACAGTCAATGGGCTGACATCCGTCTGCACGCATCCCTGGATAAAAGTACTGTTAGGCCAAAAAACGGCAACTATCTTGCGCCGATGGGCGCGCAGGACAAAGAGAGAGGCACAGTATGAGCTAACCACTGTAACACGACGGACGCCTGCATTGTTCTGTGATGTCGCCAGCCGCAGTCCATTCCAAGTGGGTCGAACACAACACGTGCTCCCCACCATCACATACGCAAATCAGACAGCCGCTACTCGTTTGCTACGTTTCTCTTGCCACACGAGAGAACTTTCGTACACTCGGTTGGATATGTGTTCACTGTTCTGTGGCCACACGTCTCTATTAAGCACTCAATCACTGAGGAGTGTATACCCTCCGGGATAAGTGATCGAGCTGCTCACCATGGTCAGGGGATTACCCATGTCGACATTTCTAGTGTAATTATTATATCTTTTCAACGTATATTTGTGTGAGTAAATGAATGTGTCGTGTGTAACCATGTGTAATTTATTTACTACAGCTTGGACTTTGTGCATGGACGTGACAGAGAGCTGGTCCACTGTACAACAGGTTTGAAAGCAGCGAAGAACAACGTGTTGACTGCTTCACAATTGTTTGGAGTTGTTTTCAATTGGTAATAACATCATTATTTAATTTATATTAAGAAGAGCAAAAAACATATTTTGTTGTCTTGAACATTTCAAACAATATCTTGTTAAGAAATAATGGTATCAAATAAATTATTTTTATGAGCCTCAAGATCTAAAGGAATCCCTGTATGGCAAGAGGAAGTAAAATATTTGTTTGGATGAAATGAGGTATTGAAGAAATCAGCTTTCATGAAAATCGAACTAACATCAAACAGCCAAGTTTTTGTTAAAAAATTCTTTAAATGACTTAGTGATTTTGTGAAACTGAAGTTGTAAGCTCTCTACTAGTATACAGATACCCTGATTTTACTAATTTTCAGCAAACACACAGTTTAATCAGTAGTGGAGCTCACATCTATATTCTCTTTCATGAATTTACAATGATCACACACCCCGTGACCATATTCTGGCCCCAGACTACACAAACTACACACTGTTCACTCCAGCAACTGAACCAATACTTGAAGAAACGGTATACCACTGCTGGGTAAGGTGAGTTGTATTATTACACCCTCACAATAACTTGTTTCAGCAATTATCCTGAGACAGAATACCAAAAAAACCTTCTCAGAACCAAATGCTAAATCCTCTGCCACTGGGACATATATTACGCTCATTTGAATTACTGGTAACATGATGGAAGTCATATTTTACTCCACATTCACTCTTTCCTCTTAAATTTACAAAGGTTGTTTACAGTATACTCTTTTCTTTGAAAAGGCATTAAGACATTTTAATGAACAAGCTAATGTAGGAATGTAAAATAAGGAATACAGAATGCAGAACATTTGATCATAGTGTGAAAACATAGACTAATTCACAATGATATAATATAAAAGCTATCAGAAGTAAAATACAACAGAGAAACGAGAAATATCATTTATGTTTCAGTCTGCATCCAAACAAAAAAAGTATAATAACTATATCTGATGTAGAAGGTGAACAAATCACCCAAAATGGAAAATTGTGTAGTTCCAACACAAATCTTCCTATCATTGGTTAACATATCTTTGTAAATGCTCATATGAACATTGAATATTACACATGACAAGATAAATTTATAGTCACCATCATGAAGGGCGAGTGTAAAATAATAAAAAAATCACTTATTTTTCGCCAAGTACTGCTTTGCACAACATTTTTCACAACACTTCCATTATTTGTGTTGACTCTAGAGACATCACATCCTGTGGTGAATCGTTATAGTACCTTATGATAGCACTGTCAAGTGAAATTCTGGGAGTTAGGATGTGCAAGACACACATCTACTGTTTCGTTCTCTTATGATTGGCGCTATAAAACAGGCCCACAATGTTGTTGGTGGACATTAGACTCACAGTCGTTCGGCATGTCCTTTCATCCACTGGTCATTTACGATCCTGGTATGTGACACATAGTTCATGTTGTCACAAGCCGACCTTCTCTCATGTTCTGGCCGGAGTGAACCAGGGCCACAACTATGGACATCACCCTGGTTCTCATTGTGGATGCCATTGACAACTCTGCCACTGTGCTCTACTGCTCTACTTGTGTCGTTACTCCTCTTTCTGCTCTGTCCATACCCTTTCATTTGCACTGTGGTTTATACGTGGACAATGTAACACCCTAATCCCTATGCCACTGTGCAATTTTTCACTCGTGTTGCATACAAGATACAATAACTTCCTACTCTCTTTTTTTAATATACCTTATATTGGAGTTATTTTAAGGTTGTTTGTTTTAGTGATTATCTGAGTGCTCCTCACTGGACTACGTGTATCGTCGCCTTGATGTTTTTTCTTTTCTGTTTCACCAATAGACCACAGCATGTCCTATTTTCCTTGTTTGCAAAACTAACATTGCTACATGCTTAAGTTTCCAGTATTGGGAATTCAGTATCTGGTCAATGTCCACCACATAAAATTTTAGGATATTTCACTTTCCTTTAATCACCCCACGATGCTGCTGGAATTGTTAATTAGTCTTCTTTTTTCTTCTTCCTTCCATTCCTTTTCAGTCCAAAATACTTATTATATTTTTATTCCTACTTACTACATGGTTGATGTTCATAGGAAGATCATGAATCTTTTATTTTGTCTTCCTTAGACATCTGTTTTTTTGTTTTCGCTTGTATTTCACCATCTTGCATTTTTTGTGACGCCATTTACTCTTTTGTTTATGTCATCGTCATGTATACACGCTACACTATATACCCCAAACCGAGTGCAATCACAACTAGTGGATTTTACAGCATCACCTCTCTTCCTGTCCCCATTTCGTAAAATAAAATATCTTCTTTGACTCTAATTTTTTTTTCAGTACTTGGCTTGTTCCTTTCTGCAGCTTTTATTTGTTTCGCTGTCTGTTAGTTTAGTGGTATTTGAATGTTTTATTCTTGTTATTTTGTACGACTCTGGCTGTTCAACAAGGTTGTTCATTTCTGCTCCAGGTAGGTTACTCTTTATGCTACACAATATTTGATTATAGTCATAGTATTATTTTCAAGTTCTGATGTACCAGGTGATCAAAAAGTCAGTATAAATTTGAAAACTGAGTAAATCACGGAATAATGTAGATAGAGAGGTACAAATTGACACACATGCTTGGAATGAGATGGGGTTTTATTAGAACCAAAAAAAAATACATAAGTTCAAAAAATGTCCGACAGATGGCGCTTCATCTGATCAGAATAGCAACAATTAGCATAACAAAGTAAGACAAAGCAAAGATGAAGTTCTTTACAGGAAATGCTCAATATGTCCACCATCATTCCTCAACAATAGCTGTAGTCGAGGAATAATGTTGTGAACAGCACTGTAAAGCATGTCCGGAGTTATGGTGAGGCAGTGGTGTCAGATGTTGTCTTTCAGCATCCCTAGAGATGAAACTTCCTGGCAGATTAAAACTGTGTGCCCGACCGAGACTCGAACTCGGGACCTTTGCCTTTCGCGGGCAAGTGCTCTATGACTTGCCCGCGAAAGGCAAAGGTCCCGAGTTCGAGTCTCGGTCGGGCACACAGTTTTAATCTGCCAGGAAATTTCGTATCAGCGCACACTCCACTGCAGAGTGAAAATCTCATTCTGGAAACATCCCTAGAGATGTCGATCGATCACGATACACTTGCGACTTCAAGTAACCCCAAAACTGATAATCGCACGGACTGAGGTCTGGGACCTGGGAGGCCAAGCATGACGAAAGTGGCGGCTGAGCACATGATCATCACCAAATGACGTGCGCAAGAGATCTTTCACGCGTCTGATAATACAGCTTCACCAAAAGCACTTTTTCAGGTAAAGTCAACATGCTGTGACTGCTGGAGCATCTGATTCTCTCCCTCATTACAGCTCCTTTTATACACGATTGTCATGTTCAGTCACTGACGTTTTTCTGGCCAGCGCCATCTGTCGGACATTTTGTGAACTTTGTTTTTTTTTGTTCTAATAAAACCCCATGTCATTCCAAGCATGTGTGTCAATTTTTACCTCTCTATCTCCATTATTCCATGGTTTAAAAGTTTTCAAACTTATACTGTCTTTTTGATCATCGGGTATTATGAGCAATCCTGACGGCCTCTCTGTCTGCATCAACATCTTTCTCCTTCTCACTAGATCCTTAGTTTATTTTCAATCTATTATCTGTAATTTCACTAGTTCCACTCTCTGAAACGTGAAAATTAACCAACTATCCACTTACAGCTATTTTCACTCCACCTACTCCAACACACATAACACTGATGTGATTTAACTGCATCTTGATCTCATGTTGTGCTGTCGAGGAGGAACAACATTCGTGTGTTTACTGTATCTCTTCTTTAGTTACAGCTCCTGTACTATCATCATAAAGTGTAACAGGATAACCCACTATACCATTAAGGGGAAGTTCCTTCCTGTTAACATTTGGACTATTAATTTCTTCATCAATGTGACTTTCAAATATTACAGCATCCATAATAGTTTCTTTTGTCTTGTTCACTTCATTTTCAGGCGATCTTATCTGCACACTTCATCCTTCTGCTACTGATGTTGTCTTGGTTTCACTTTCTTAGTATTTTACTTCTGTTTCTAGTACCACTACTCTCACCTGTGTTCCTGTCTTGTTTACATGGATGGTTAATTTAGTCTGCTACTTGCTTTTTGTCGTTATTTGTGTTTCTGTTTGTGAAATATTGTCTTCTTGCTCTCGAACTGTTGTGCTACTTTTTCGTTACCGGTAGTGTACTGCCTGCAGTCTATATGGTGGTGTTCAAATAATCAATTAATTCATGATATTTACTTCTCTGATTATGTGTGAGTGTTTTAACAAGTCTTAATTTTCTAACATAATTTTTACTGATACAGGTTTGCTTTCTGTAACAATTCCAGGGAGTGGCCTCCCCAAAACTGTTCTATGTTTTAAAAGCTCCTATTTATCTCTCTCTACTGTTTTGATGCCCAGTCTATGTGCTTCTTGTTCTCCTCTTGTACCGAAGTATTAGTTAAGAGTTCTAACGTATGTGTATATACTTGTGGATACAGCTAGTTGATTACTTTTATTTAGAACACTTATAAACGTAATGCTGTACATTTTATTAGACCACAAATTGCTAAAACAAACTTGCCCATTATACTGAACTGAGTGCTACATGACATACTGTACGATGAACATGACATATGACAATAAAAAAGCACACACAGCAAATACACACTAGCAAGTAGACAGACAGTCAAGTGCGCATGCACTGAGACTAAGCAAAGACACTAGTACATAAAAACAAAGGCATACTGTAAGTACGGCTCGCACTAGTCCACAGATGTTCATTTGGATGCTTTTCACTAAGCTCAACAGTCCCACTTCAAAATATTGAAATTATTTCATTAAAAACGTAACTGCTGCTACAGTTATTAAATTAATAATCTTTTCCTTTAGTTATTCTTTTGTAATTATATCTGCTAAAATATCACGTGTTTCAAAATACGCTGTCTTTACTACTTCATTACACACAACTTCCCTTAAACAATAGTGTTTAACATCAACGTGATTTGGCCTTTTCTGCTTTGAAGAGTTGGCAGACAAATTTAATGCACTCTCATTATCATTAAATAAAGTCACACACTGTGGATAAATTGAGTGTTATCCATTCCAACACAGAGAAGTTTACTACAGTATCTAGTGGCCACAGTAGAACAAGCAACTGAAGAAGTACATGGGTTGCTCAAATCTACAAGTATGATACAGGGACAAGTGAATGTAACCACAGATCTATCTCTCTGATATAAGTTGGTTGTACAGTTGTGGAATTTTGCCCTTGCTTATTCCATTACTTTTGCTTTTTGTTTAGAATGAATAATTTCCGTGCAGAACAACAATGATTACAACGTTTTGTCAGTGAGTTTTTAAATGAGATACGCAAATGTTAGTAGGTAACGAAGCCCAGATTAACACAGTATTCATCAATACATGGGAAACCGTCTATAGGCATTCTAGCCACACCACTTCAAAAATCAGTAACTTGTTGTTGATCTTATGACTATAGTGAGTCACAAGTTCAAACAGTTGAAACTGATTCGCCATAGTGCTGATGTACTGCAGTGCTGATACCTACTGACAACTTTTGTAACTTCCTTGTAAACCTTTATGAATATATGCTGCCAATGAATGGTTCACATACAATATTAAATGCTTTGGCGTTACTGCTGAATCAGATCTCGTACAAGTTTGAAGTTATGGTGTTTATTCAACAAATATATTTCGTTTTCCATGATCAAGGCTTATTATAATTATGCTGTTGGACAAAGTGTTAGAAAGACGACAAATAATGTCACTGTTTTCCCAAAGCTCAACAGTTGCAGCGCAAATGGATATCTTGTAAATTTGCCTACTGTATGCAGGGAATGTACTGTTAGTAAAGACAACATGCTGGTGCGATACAATTTCTTTATTTATATCACATTACATACAATACATCCTCACAGTCACATGCTCTAAACCAAACTGCCCAGTCTCTCCTTCACACATATATCCTGCTCAGCTGGGTGAGTAATGTAAACACATAGGTTTGTGACTGGTCACATTTTGAAGAACCATAATGTGAACTGTAGTTTCTGATCCCCGTCCAAGGGTCCATGTGAATGACCTTGTTCTACATGAAGAAGGCACCTATTTGATTCTTTACAATTGCGACTTAACATGTCTCAGTCAATTAGAACCCTTGAATGTCATTGTGTACAACATTGGAATTACAAACAACAGCTATACAAAGCAGCGATGGAGCACAGTGCCTTAATGTTGACCAGCACATGGAGCATAACAAAACAAAGATTTTGCCCTCCACTTCCAACTATTGTGACAGTGTTATAAGAAAGTCTCTTGATATTAAATAACTGGACTGAATGTTTTCTTAATTCTGCAAGATATCCTGACTTTTTCCTAGTGAAGCAATGAATGGATAAACTAATCATCACTCTTAGCGTTTATTATCGATACATCTTCACAGTAATTGCCTTTGTCAGGCAGTAGCAATTAATTATTTTATTATTGGCTTCTAGTATACATACTTTTTAGACATAATAGATTGCAACACTCTACAAATATACTGGTGAGCAAAACTTAACCCTTTGTATCGTCATGTTGCAGTTCTGCAACAGATCATTCTCCATAAGTTATTTATTTCGAATCTTAGAACACGAAATTACTATATTGCAATTCACCAACATTCCTTCTTCCTTTCAAAATTGTCAGAAATTCTGCCAAACACCTTTGCTGCAAGCATTCATCGATTGTTTTCCAAGGATATCATAGGTTTGATGTTCTTGAAAAGGAATTAAGTTACATACATAAATAATAATTTTATTTAAAACAAAACGCTACTCCAATACATTGCAAAATTGAATCTTTATGTTACTTTCTCAAAAAAAAAAAAAAAAAAAAAAAAAAAAAAAAAAAAAAAAAACATGAAACTTGTTAACCTGTGTACTTTATCACAAACCTAGTTCCCTGTGTTTCAAAGACAATTAGGTTCATGTTTTTCATCTAGCCATATTTATCTGGGCAAGGATATTCACTGGTTGCCTGACATAATGAGTTGATCCAGGAAGCGTTCTACAAATTTGTACTGGACACTTCTTATGAAACTTCTGTTTATTTGCCGATGATCACTATGTTAACATGTTAGTCGTTTACTACTTTCTACCTTATAAATTGGCATCTTTGGATTAATAAAAGACAATATGCGCAGGTTATAGGCTTAAAGCAGTGTAAAAACACTGTAGTGCATACACAAAAACTCAATGACAAAAAGTTGGATACACATAAAGCCCGTCTGTGGTAGTTACATCATTCCACGACTTAAAGTACTCTGTCAGAAGAAGAATGTACAATGAGCTGTAAGATAAAAAATCACACAAAATGCTGTTCATATGGACAGATGGGATCTAAAGTCAAAATATAATATCTAATATGTAAAATTAAATAAAAAATACCACAATAAAGTCGAGGCATTACAATAACATGCCAGATGTGCAACCATAACGTGTGTGTGGGAACTCCTTGGCAACCAAGAACATCGCTGGTGGCTGACCAAGACCACACAGGCGATCTTCGACCAGTTGTTCACTTAATAACTTCAGAGTGTGTGGTTGTATCTCGCTTGTACAGCTCTAATGAAAAAAAATTGTGCTATAACGGACTCTGGTCGTATTATTGTACAGCCCACATATCATCCATACAGTGTAGCACTGCACTGGTGACTCTGACGGTTGTGTTTACGCTTAATTTGTACATTTATGCTTATGCACAACAGCAGTTATGCCGCCATGCCCCTGTTGTGCTGCACAGTTACACATTTGGACAACAGTTCTCAGGCTATGGACAACACCTTCCACACACCTAAAGTTATTAAAATCGATAGTGACACCCTTCACGTCAGCACTCCAACAGTGAACAATGGTGCTGCACAATGAACTTCATTGGAGAACCTACTCTGTGATTTTGCAATACAGTCCACTTTGCTCACAAATTGGGCTACTTCGAAATCACGTCAATTCAGTTGGTAGGATTTGCATACAACAGCTGATATCCTATCTGTATCTCTGCACCGAGTTGGCTCTAAAGCTCTTCTGTTATCTATGGATACACCTACAGCACCGTCTCCATCCCTCTAACGTACCATCATGACCGTTCCTACAACACCAGTTTGTGCAATGCGCCATTAAAACCGGAACATTTTATAAGATTGTGTCTGTGCTCAGTCCCCCAGTGCTCAGACTGAAGAGACTAGTGACCAATTTACTCCTTGTTGCGAAGGGAGCGGTAGATGAACGCCTTCAAACTGCCATCATACAACCCATGACAGATCCTGGGCTTCACCCATGAAATTGTTTCCCAAAAAATGAATCTATCAGGTTGTGTGGTGATTACAGATTTCTCGCAGTATACTGAACAGCTGTACAGTTTCGAACATCCAGGATTTCATTCATAATCTGGTGAATGCCTCTGTGTTTAGTGTTACTGACTGCGAGTCAGCATCCCTGCAAATCCCTTTGCGGCCGAACCATATTCACAATACGACTATAATTACCCCTTATGGCTTCTTTGAGTTCATGTTTATGCCATATGGTCTTAAGACTGCCTCCCAAAGATGTCAGCACTTTATTGACAGCGTACTGCTGAAGCTGCCATTCTGTAACGACCATCTCAAAGACATCCTAATTTTCTCAGTGGAGGATGACTCCCATAACTCACATCTCAAATAAGTTCTCGACGTGTTTTCTGACAGCAGAGTTGTGATCAAAAAAGAGAAATGCCAGCTCTGAAAGAAATCGTTTTCCTCGGTCATGTGGACCATAATATCTGCCACTGCTGCAGTGCTACCAAGAACTATATTGGTTTTTGGGCATGATACATTTTTATCAAAGGCACTCTCCACAGGCAGGTGCAAATTTAATCTCACATGGACATCAGGGGATAATATACACCTTCGAATGCAATAGAGACTGCCTTGTCTGTACCACTACTTTGGCACGCCGCCAACTCATCATAACTGCTGACACGAGAGATTCCATTATTGGCGCTGTCCTGCAACAAGAGGTGGGGGATGGTCAAGAGCTACTTCGTTTCTTCCTGCACAAGCTCTCATCTTTGCAGTGCAGGTGGTCGGAATATGATCGAGAGTTACTAGCAGTTTACAAAGCGGTCTCTTACTTCTGATAAGACATACAAGGACGCTAACAAACCACAATCCGCTTGCTGACTCTGTCTGAATCCACTCAAAGGATCCTTGCCCCTGAAGGTTTCAGCACATGGATAAAATTGCACGGTTCACTACCAACATATGTCATCTAAAAGGGGCGGAAAACGTCGTGGCAGATTACTTCTCATCCATCACATCCATGTTATCCCACTTTAACTATGGCGAAGCGCGACAGCAAGACCAGCAGTAACAAGCTCTTTCGCTTGACCCCTCCACGAACTTCGATCTATCTCAGGCTTGACGAATCCAGTTCCCCTGTGATGTTTCGAAAAAACGGTCATACCCTGTTGTTCCCCATCCGTTCAGTCGGTTCGTTTTCGTGTATGTCCAACTACAATTATGGTGACAAACAGTTTCGTACTGCCTAATGTGAAAAAAGGATTACGAGCTATGAACTCGTGCATATGTCCTGTGCCAAAAGACCAAAGTTCATGCCATG
This sequence comes from Schistocerca serialis cubense, assembly GCF_023864345.2. Taxonomy (NCBI): domain Eukaryota; kingdom Metazoa; phylum Arthropoda; class Insecta; order Orthoptera; family Acrididae; genus Schistocerca; species Schistocerca serialis. The sequence goes on from NC_064644.1 coordinate 124,537,579, forward strand.
CTCAGCCACACCCAGGTCTCTTTGAAATTCCAAAATGATGCTTCCAGTATGACTTGTAAGCCTTTTGGGACCACTACCTATCTCTGACAGCTATTGGTACTTCCTATTGGATATCGACCACTCTACTCAATGGGTAGAAGCTGTACTGCTTAAAGGTATGGCTAGTTCGAATCTGCCATTTTCCTTGAACTGTGCAATATGATTGGCACCCAGCGATTCATAATTGGCGCATATTAATCACAGAGCAATGAGATTGTCAAGTGGTGGCACTGCACCTTCAAGGTGGCTTTCATTTGGTATGGTGGGCTTTGGACGCAGGCATTACTGTGGGTACTTCTGGATGTCCGTATAGCTCACAAAATTGAACTTGGAGCCTCCCTTCCCGAAATTCTATACAGTGAAGTACTATCCCTGCCATCGGACTTTGTGCTCCAAGAATCTTCAATTATGCCTCCAGATCTATCTGAACTGGCCTCACTAGTTAAGGGATTCACTGCCCAGCTTTGCATACCTCCATCTCTTCCACACTCAGCGCCTTAAGTTTTCATCCACAAGGACTAAAGGATTATGACTTCATGATGTTACATGATGACACAGCACCCTCTCCCCACCCCCTCACCGATACAAGCACACTTTTGATATCAAATTAACTTACTAATTAATTAAATTGATCAATTAATTAGCCCCTCCCCCTCTGGAAAATCACCCAGTCCTCCCCTCCCCCACTCCCCCACTGCCCACTGAAATTGTCAGGAAAAGACTCAGTCTGTGCTGAGTTGCTGGAAAGGAAGGACATTGGGTAGATTTTTTTTATTTTGGGTGCTACCCTGTTGATAATTGGCAGGAAAAGTTCAGCCCCTCCTCTCCCCCACTTACCCCACCTAGAGAAATGGCGGGAGATGGCGAGTCTGTTCTGAGCTATTGGACTCGAAAATGTGTGTATTATCTTGTCCAGCAGCTACAAACTGTAACTACATAATTACATTGATGCACATTGGAGGTGTTGTCTTATAGGATACTGTCATGTTTGTGTGCTCATCATGAGATGCACGGATCGACTGAATTATTGCACAATGCCACCACCATATTACGTCCCACCCCACCCCCTCACTCACACCCTGCCTACTTCTTCCAAAAAAATTGGTAGGAAAAATCGGTGAACTGGTGGACTGGAAGAATCCCGTGACAGGAAATCACTTACATTGAGGAGCAAATAATAATAATAATATATTGTTTATTTATGAAATTCAATTTCCACGGTTTGGATCCCCCTTTATTTGGCGAGAACAGCTCATCATTCCCTGCTGTTTTTGAGGAGCCAGGTCTAGTAATATACATCGAAAAAGTAATTAAATACATAAGTAGATCACTGTTTTCCCATCGTGTAAGGAATATTGTCACGAAATCGACGTCAAGATAACTAACAATCCGTAATTACACTGTTACAGATCATGCTAAATACATCTGGAGTAAGAACTACTTTCCGATTGTACACACTTACTTCTTTGTGCATGCTGTCCACAACCGATTGGTCGATGACACGGTCGCGCCGGACTCGAACAGAACAGGGAGCAGCGACTGAAGGAGTGCCTGCCTACCATCGATAGCAGCCCCCAGTAGACTGCTACTTAATCCCTCAACAAAGCATCAGGTGTTGGTTTCCCTTTTATCCCTTTTATACCAGACTCAGTTCTTGTTTTGCTCCCAAGCAACCACATTCCATACCAGGTCAGTGGAAGCAGCTGCTCTATGCGCTGGCCTTGCTGTGCAGATACTGACTGAGTTAGCTCACAATACCACCAACATAGGACGCTGTGAGAAGCAATCTCCCCACCCCAGCTCCCTCCAGTCCCCTCCTCCCCTCATGCACGCACCTCTAGTTATTTCCTGTCAGACAAAGCATCAGATGGTCGCGACTCTTTGATATTGACACCTGGGAAAATCCTGTCAAAACACTAGCTCCCTCTCTCTCTCTCAAGTGGCTACCCCCTGCTCAGTGAGAGTCTGTCACATGCCAGTGGAAACCACACTAACCCATCTTTTGTCCTGATCAAAGCAATGATTATTTGGTAAATCCCCAGAGCTCCCCAAAATGCTGGGTTGTGGATATCTTGGAAATAGTATTTTTGCACTATCCCCATTCAATCAAATTGATTGACTAATTACTTAAATCTATATCCTCTGTGTGGGACAGTTTTTCCTTGCTTCCTATTGGTCGATACTAGCACCACCGGCCGAAGTGGCCGTGCGGTTAAAGGCGCTGCAGTCTGGAACCGCAAGACCGCTACAGTTGCAGGTTCGAATCCTGCCTCGGGCATAGATGTTTGTGATGTCCTTAGGTTAGTTAGATTTAACTAGTTCTATGTTCTAGGGGACTAATGACCTCAGCAGTTGAGTCCCATAGTGCTCAGAGCCATTTTTGATACTAGCACTGGAATATCTGGTGGGAATTCGATATTCGATCTCGCAAATTCCCCCTTCCGGATTTTTTTCTTGCATTCTGTTGGTGGATGCTGGAACAGGTACGTCATTTGGTGGGAAATTCTTTATGTTGGAAGTGGCTGAAATGGTAGTGAGAATTTGAAATTTCATTTCAGTTGCGCTATGTCCTTAACCAATTTGAAGGAGACAGGGCAGGGATTGACTGAAGTGTGCTGGAAATACTGCTATTGATCAATCAGGAATTTGACATTGTGATTGGAAGTAGTGCTGTATAAAAATATAGTTTTAATTTCAAATTTTGTCCTGAATTTATGCCACCATGTTTGTATACTTTCCAACGACCTACAAGTCTGCTAAGTGTAGTTTTTAAGGATACAGGGTATTTTCCCGGCTCGATATTATGTAAAAATCAACACTTATTTCTTACAGGCACTGTTTATAATTTATATGTTTTACAGATTTTTTGTTTATCTCAGGTAATGCAGCACACTTTATTAACAAATGAGCACTATTTTGAATATTTTTGAACCTGCTTAGGGTTATGAAAAAAAATTACAAAGAAATTGATGTAATTTTTTTCCAAGATGCTTCCTGAAATTGAGGTAGCATTTAATGCAGTGTTGTACCTTTGAAGGAAACCAAATTTTTACCAGATATGCTTCACATGATGGCTGAGGTACTAGACCTATTTAATTCCACCTGTTATGTGTATTATAAGGATAAAAACATCACATAATATATCTTTTCCTAGTAAAAATGTTATTTTTTCTGTAATTTATTTGATTCTGCCATAAAGCTTAGGTCTACTACATAAGCATGGACTATTGCAAGCTACAGAAAAAAATTAGAGCAATGCTTTATAAACTTTATAAAACATTTATACCTGAATTCTGAAAAATACAACTTGCGGGAAACTGCAAATGAAGGTATGAATCCAATTAAGCTGTGCCTCAGAACATTCCTGAAGCATATTCTTCATCCTGCAGCATTTCTTCATCTTCAAGCTTCCTCTTGGCATTCCTTTTGGCACTTCTTACTTATTTGGTAACTTGAAGAATAAATTTTTCAGCTTCATTCACCCGTTGTCTGTCACACACAAGTAATTGATCTTACATATTAGAGCCATATTTTATGCCTAAATTTCTCAGGACTTCCAACCTTCCTACCACTCCATCATTGAAACATATCATTGCATCTAGTACACCACCTTTTAATGTATTTAGTCCTACAAAAACATTCTTGGGTAACCTTTCCGATATGCAGTGGTTGAAACTTTCATTTGTATTCTGAGCGCCCCGATGAACTCATTCATTTTATTGAAAGATTTAGAGTCCCCATCGCCTAGGTACTTCATACAGCTAACCTTATAAACAGCCACCGACCTCTGGAATATTTTCAGAGCTCCATCTCACTCCATACCTCCACTGTAACCATCATAATTCTTAGAATACTGATGTTCAGTATGTTCTTTAGTGTTACCATGGCAGGTGTGGCAGTGCTTAGATAAGCACTCAACATCAACAACTTTACCATTCTCCAGAGAAGTAGTACTTACAACACCATTCAAGGAACGATGTCCTCGACATTGCCATGTTCCATCAAGATCAACAGTAATGTCCCTGGCTCCAATAATATTTACAGTTTCTTCTACTGCATGTTTCATAGATGCTTTAGGCACAACCCTCAAGGCACCTAAAAGTATTTTTACATACTTGCTGAACCTACTGGGAGGAGGAGGAAGGTCCATCAAACCAAAAACATTTGAACAGCCTTTTTTCCTTTTCCTTTGGACGCATTGCATACACTAACTTCAATTTCACATCATATGAATTATGCACAATGTTCGAAGTCATTTTCGAGGTAGCTTTGTTGCAGGATCTACACAGAACAACTAATTTTGACGCTAAACCCTTCCTGCTACTTTCTTGTTCAGTTATTTCCAGACAGCCTACACCATCACATTGTTTACATTGCGCCACTTCCTTTATCAAAGAAGATAAGATTGCCACATCGACAACAACAAATCAACTGCAAACAGCGTCATTCTTAACACAAAAATTTGAATCACCATGAGGTGTGCCATGTGGGACTTTCTTCCCTGAAGAACTTATACATAGGTTACTTTCAACAGTGTGGCTTGATTTGTTTGTGAAATGGTTACCATGGAATTTCGTTTTATTGAATTCCTTGATGTGGAGCATAATTCGTATTTATTGCACACTAAAGGATATGTACTTCCACAAATATAAGTAGCACTTGGGCAACAAACATTCAGTAAGACGTGAACAAACTGTTTCAGTGAAACAAAAGTAAATACTAGCAAAGATAATCATTTACAAACTCTGGAAACCTGCACTGTTAACAACATATACAATGTATCATACAAATAATCGCTGGAAACAGAAAGTTCACAGCTCTTATGGAAATAATACTGGTTTCTGTAACAGAAATAAAGGGGGCGTGGCGGCGTACATGAACGTTACTTTAATAGTTCATTTTTCATTTGAAACCCTATAATGTATATATCAATGTAATCATGAAAGACTATAGAATTTAATAAAGTCATAAAAAATTTTAAATTTTTCCACCATTTATAAGTAGCCTGTATCCTTAAACGAGTATAGAATTCCCAAGTTGGTTCTCTCTGCTATACCAAGAGGAAGAAGGATGGGAAGGCGCGTACCACATGATAGTTTAGAAACGACAACGAATCCACATTTATTTAAACAAATACACTCCTTCCGCTGCAAGACAGAGTCCACTGGGATGCACTGAGAAACACTCATCATCACACACGGTGGTCATCACCACATGGATAGGGCACTTTGTAAACACATACACTTAAGCCATGATCCGTTCCATAGCAGTTGCTGTGATTAAACGTCGGAAATCGTGGAAACTTCCATAAGCCAGCAGCTGCATGCACAGCCCACAGCGTCCACAATGCCTCCCATACCGAATGCTCAGAGGTCAGAGAGTTGTCCCCAAGCAGTCAAGCGATCAATTTACATGGGGAAAATCGTCCAGCGCAAACAACAGTCATATTAAATCCTCTAACTCAACATACACATATCCACTTCTGTCGCTGATCACCCAGTGCATTGGTTACTAATTTCGTTTGTCAGTCAGACAGCGCCGCCACCGGGATTTGCCCCTGCAGTCGCAGGCAAGAGCCGACAATTCGGAGTATTCTTTGTAACTAATCTTGGGTGATCTCTTCTGAAGGTAGATTGCCCAACATTAAGTTCAGAGGATGTTCAGAGGGGGGGGGGGGGGGGGGGAAGGGGGGTATGTGAAACCGATGCAGTCACACACACCCATACAGGAAAAATAGAGCAGTTGCACTAAGTGTTCACAGCAGTACTACATTTACAAGCATTTTTAGATTGTGCAGCGAAAAGCAGAAGATAATGTATAGAAATTGGGGGGAAAGTACTCCAAATTGCAGAGAAATTGAGGAAAAATGAGGGAGTAGTTACATGTCTGCTTGGTGCAGATAAATTCTTGTATATGAGAACGAGTATGTGACAGTGGGAGGAACATGAGAAAAAGTTGACATGGAAGCACCAAGAACCAGGGAGATTTTTTTTGTGAACAGCGATACTACAGCTGGGAAATTGTTTATCGTGGATGACCTCCAAATGTATAGTAATAAATTTATATATGTCAGATCACAAGCCTAGGCGTGAGCGTGAAGCAACCAGCTTACAGATTTTTATAAAGTGTCCTTAGCTTAAGAGCATTGTATTACTAGGTTGAGGCTACAGTATACAACTAAAGAATGAATCGCATGTTTGGCCTTGTGCAAGACTGCTTCCGTCTTTTAAACTCTTACAAACAGTATTTAGAATGTGCTTTTCTGTACTCTCTACCAATCATAACCATGCGGTGTCAGCTAACAAATTCCTTACTGAACAGTTGCTGCATGGCTTTTAACAACATTCCGCTGTATGTCTATTGAGGTACCAGGGATACCTACAACTTGACTGCTTTCTTCGATGCTTTCCTAGAAGAGAGAACCATCTAAATTGACATGGATTTGCGTTAAAGAATGATAAAAAGTAGATGGAGAAACCGGTTGAGAGGGGTTGTAATGAAGTATAATTAATGGTAGATTGATGATGCATTCTAGAGAAATTAAGATATCGCAGCAGGTCATTAGTTACACATTTAACCATTTTTTCCGTTGTTCTCTTGGGGATTATCAGTTCTGTGATATAACCAGCATTCGACTTGTATACAATTGCGTGTTCTGCGTGTGACGTAGAGAGGTAGAGGGACAGAAAATTTGCAGGGTGTATGCATGGTAGGTGCTGGATGTATATTTCCTGCATTGGAGTGTTAACAGTGTTTCACTCCACGTGACAAACATACCAGAAATCACACTGCTTTAATATTATAACATATTTAATTGCAGAGCTGCGTAGCCTTAGGAGTGTGTGTTTATGTTCTACAATCATTTCCCTTTTTCTAGTACACTCTTGCTACAGAATTCAAACACTGCAACAGTACTAAAGAATTGATATAAGTGATTTACGTAAAATGTTTCAGAAAACTTCCATCTGCACCTCTTGATCACATAAACAATACATTACTTTTTCTTCTTATTCGTCTGTTATATCACTCTCAAATGTAATAGGCTCACATGTACTATATACCAGTAAGTAGTGCTAACCTCCTCACATGCAAGCATCTAGAGAGATCATGTGTAATTGGATAGGTGACGTGAGTAAGATTGGTACAGAATAGTGCTATTGTGGGATGATAGCTATGGTATTGGAATGAGAATATTGGTCCATATTACAGGCATCGGTCAGTTGTACAACTTTGGAACACATGTTGTGCTCTTTCACAAAGCAAAATGTCGAAGTGTATTTATTACATGGAACTCGGCTCATTCTGTTCCTTAACGAGATGTCAAATGTAACAGTCAGTGCAAAATTAAATCAGAGACAATGTTGCAGGGAGGGTTGGTTAAAGATGGAGGAACAGTAACAAGTTGCATAGCGAGAACATTTCGAATTTTGCTCAGGATCCACAAATGCAAGGATACTTTGTGACTCCCATCCACACAGGGAGAGAAGACCAATCGTAGCAAATTCATAAAGTGTTTTGGCTAAGGAACGTAGTTCTAAGAAACAGTATTTGCATAATGTGGTTTAGGTAGTATAACAGGGTTTGCGATGTAGCCACATGAGTAGGGTAACAAGGCCTGTGTGGCCCAACTCTACATTGTTGCCAAATTTATTCAAGATCGCGGATACAAGATGTCGGCGATAGATGCTTCAATGTCGCAATGACGTCATAGTGGGAAGTTCAAATTTTGAAGGGAAAAAGGTCACTTAGGCTACCTCCACTAACATAAAGTGGTGGGAAATTTTTGGCGGGAAAATAGGTAATTTTGGCTACCTACACAAACATAAGTGATCTGACTACCACCTCTTCCTTGGAACTGGTGAGAAAAGCACTCAGTCTGTGTCCAACAGCTGGAGAGTGGAAGGAATGCGCTTTATTTATTTTCAGTGGGAAGTTGGAACAGTTTATTTAGCGATGGATTTCACGTAGTTTATTTATTATACTATTACAAAACACCCACCCTGAAATGCTTGGGGTCACAGTACAAACCCTACAGACCTGCAATCTGCTGTTAAATTACCGGAATAACACTGATGTACAGACACGTTCACTACACGTAAAATTATCAAAATAAAGCATGTATAACGTTCTGCAAACTCGCTCACTAATTGTAAACTGTCGAAATAATGCATTGTACACCCTACAGACATGTTCACAAAATAATGCAACACATTCGCATACATAAAATTGTTCAAAAATAATGCATGTATAATGCTCTGAAAACATGTGCACAACGCTTAAACAGCCGAAAATAATGCAGTGCACAGACACTCATTGCAGCTAAAAAAGGATTTCCATTGCCAGGATTGAATCAGGTTTAAGGACAGGTATGACAAAGAAGTAGTTATCAAAGAGGAAAATGTGGACAGTTTGGAAAAGAAAAGAAGGGAGTCTCTACAGGCCTTAGTAAATGCAAGGACAGTTGATTTAGATATGCACGGAGTATTGGATACAGGTGCATCAACAAATGTAATCTCGGAATGCTTATATAATGAGTTGCACAGGCAAACACATGTACCAACCCTCCCTGTGCAGAATTGTCGGATCTTGACTGCAGTAAGGAGAAAATCGAAAAATTTCCATTAAATGTATTTTTCTAGCGGTGGAAAAACTTGTAGTTAATTGTCTTGTTGGTATGAATACTTTCTGACAGTACAAGGTACAGATTGACAAAGGACAGTAAAGTGTTTCTTTGCAAATAACGAACTTGGATTATCAGTACATTTAATCACAACCAGTACAATAGAAAACAAACCTCTGCAAAATATAGACATTAGAGTACAGTTGTCTTACACAAATGTATTGTTCCGCAATACACAAAAAGACGAACAGCTATATGAAAGAAGTAGGGATCTAGCACTAGCACAAGCAAAGGTAAGTGAATCAGTGTGTTTGTCAGAAGACCAGAAATGGGATATACAGGAATTAATACTTCGGTATTCGCATGTATTTGAAAAACGCCCAGGAGTAATAAAATGTTACACATATAAAATGGACCTTTACCCACACGAAACGTCCTGTTTTTCATCACATACCATACCCTGGTCCAAGGAGGAGGCAGTAAGGAAGGAAATTGGGAGTATGATAGATTGGGGGTGTCATACAGTGCTCACATCTGCTATATTTTAATACTACTTTAGCTGTCGCCAAACACGATGATAGCATCAGGCTTGTACTGACGCATGGAATATGAACATGGTCATTGTTCCTGCTAGAACACGTCCCAAAAACTTAGGAGAACAGTTATTAAAGTTCCATTAAGTTAAATATCTTACTATAACCGATTTAAGGGTATCGTATTGGCGGATAGCTCTCCATGAAAACAGTAGGAAGTACACATTCTTTGTATGTGTGGCAGAAACTATGAATTTTCGTTGCCTTTCGGCTTAAATGTGAGTGCAGGTGTCCTCGTTTCAGAATTAGATAACTTTTTAGGCCCAGAACTAGCTAATGAAGTGAGTGTCTATATGGATGACTTGCTAATAGCAACACCTACCTGGCAAGGGCATTTGCGACTTTTGGGACATGTACTATACCAAGTCTCAGAATATGGTGTTACAGCAAATTTAAAGAAGTTTGAATTTGGGAAGGAAATGGTCAAATTCCTAGGACACATCATATCACCACAAGGTATTTTGTCAGACCTAGGGAAATTAGATGCAATCAGCATTTTACCCCTCCTCAGAACAACAAACAACTCAAAGATTATTTGGGGTTAGTGTCTTTCTTTAGAACATTTATTCCTGACCACTTGTTGAACAGCAATACCCTGTTAAACCTGTTACAGAAGAATAACTCATATGTATGGACCAGTCAATGTCAAATCAACCTTGAAAACATAAAAGAAGTTCTAATCAGTGCTAACATGTTGCATCACCCAGACATGTCACAAGAGTTTTGTTGCACCACTGATGCATCTTCGCAGGGTCTGGGGGCATGCCTATCACAAATCACTAAGATAGATGGACAACAAACACCCAAGATAACTAGTTTTGCAAGCAGAGCTCTTACCAAATGTGAGCAATCATATTCAATGACGGAGCTCAAAGCTCTCTCTATGGCGGGCTTTTAAGAAATTCGAATATTCTTTGTGGGGGATGTACACTGAAGTCTACTGTGACCATGAACTGCTTGCTTTTCTCTTAATGTACAAATTGCTGCACAGAAGAATAGCCAGATGGTGTCTGTACTTGCAGGAATTCAGTTTCGAGGTTAGTGTACATCAGAGGTAAGCAAAACATTATTTCTGACGCTTTGTCAAGGCTACCTCAAAGGTTAAATGAATTGTTTGAACACTCTGAACATATTCTGAACTGTGCACTCTGTCTAAGCAAGACAAAAACAGCAAAACAATATTATGCAAAAATGTGCAATTGTCTGGAGCAAATCTAAGAATAAGATTCAACTGGGAAAAGGTAAGACCCAAACTATGTGAAGGAGATGATGACAACGACTTAAAAATTTTTATACTGTTATAAAAAAAGTACTGTTTCACCGTCATACTGCTAACCAAGAACAGTGGACTGTATGTATACCAGACAAAGTTAGTAGATGAGTTTGTTCAAAAACGGTTCAAATGGCTCTGACCAGTATGGGACTTAACATCTGAGGTCAGTAGTCCCCTAGAACTTCGAACTACTTAAACGTAACTAACCTAAGGAGATCAAACACATCCATGCCTGAGGCAGGATTCGAACCTGCGACCGTAGCAGTCGCTCGATTCTGGACTGAAGCGCCTAGAACTCACAACCACAGATCAGATAAAACACATACTGGTACATGTCATTTGAAGAAAAAATATGGCAAGCCTTGATTAATCTAGGAGAAAAGGCCAAGGAGAGAAAAGGTCTTATGACAAAAGATTATGGTGCACTTTACTATTCCACATAGAACAAGAAGTATTCCCGCAAATGTACCCAAAGTCCTTCAAACACAGAAAACTTAAACTCAAATGGGAACTCTTATACACTGATCCATTTGTAATTACCCAAGTCCCTAATTCACAATCATGTAGAGAATATTACCCTATAAGTGGAAAGGGCAAGGGCTTTTCTTCACACAAGGATCTAAAGGAATTTGTACACTGAATAGGTCTGACAAAAGGCTAAACCAACTCGTGAACTTGTTGTGCTTAAGAATAGTGAAAATATTTCACTATAAATTTTGAAAGATGTTCACTTAGTTTTAGAATAAGTTTTTCTCTTGTTATTTCCATGCATGTAAACAGAAATAAGATAAGTCATTGGTTATTTAAGATTTTGATCAGTGGCTAAAGTATGTTGTGAAATAAGTAATAATTTGAATTTAATTGCAATGATGCAAATTCACTACTAAAATTCATACACCTTCCAACCGCAAACTGACAAATGTTGCGGGGAGAAATAAATGGTGTAGCATTATGACGAGAGCCAACCCACAAGTGCAGTAGAAATTTGCATTGCACGACAGTGACCTTGGCACATATGCAAAGACAAAAAAAATCCAACATGCTGCTTAAAATGCCTGACACTCAGCTAACATTAGTATCTATACATCAAATAGAATATACCCAAAAGATTATGAATATAAATTGGTTACTAAAATAAGTACTGAGATCTGCACTATAAGAATAAAATTAATATGAAAAAGAGAACTAAGATAGGGAAATATTTACATGGGAGGAAAGACAATGAAGAAACTACAAGGAGATGTCTACAGACTAGATAACTATTTACAATATATATACAAAAATGTACATTATGGCTAATACAAAATAAACTATGCACTATAGTATAGGAACTCTGCGTACACCATGAAAGAGTGAATAATTCTTGGGATATGCTCATGTTCTGTATAAGCTATGAGAGGGGGTAGTGACACTGCGCCTAGTCTAGAAAGATATCTATTTGTTTCATGTGTGCTCATTGAATCAATATGGAAGAGACAGAAAAGGTAAGTCGAAATGAGAGAAAACTATAAATACTTGCCTTTTCACAAAAAAGGGTTAAATTCTGAGAACCAATCAGAAGAATAATGAACGAAAAATATTCGCATACTGAATGAAAATAAATATATGCTATAAGTGTAAATGATATGTTGGTTGGCCTTGGAGCAACTACATACTTAGTTTACAAGTCAATATTAAGTTTCTTCCAAGGGATTGATGCAAGGACATGTCCCTATAATGAGAAGAAAGAGAATTTAGGTAGCTGGCTCTAAAAGAAATGGGCCACATCACAATATGAGTAATAATTTTTATATAAATATGTGTGTTAATGTTACATGTTAATATAAATAAGTGAAATGTTGAAATGAAGTCGAGTTACTGTACTACCACAGGATAAAAATGAAGGGTCAGACTGTATGTTGAAGAATGCATGCAACAGATATGAATGCTGAATACAAGCGTTCCAGAAACAGTTACACATGATCACGGCTTATCTGAATGTCCTTCCAAGAACATTTCTTTTGACACAACCTTTGTAGCAAGCTATTTACACATATACACATTATAGTACATATGAGATATGTCCCACAGAGAAAAGTATAAATGAAGTACATGGAAGTACAATCATTACAGGTACTTTTAAGCAAATGACATTTATAAACTTGTGTGAGACAATGATGTTAGAATTTTATCTATAGCGATGCAACGTTAAGTACTTGGTTTTTCGCAAAACAAAAAGAAGCAATCGCAGAGAATCAGTTATTGTGTGATGCGTACACAATGGATTTCAGCAGGAGATGATAAATACTTCTTTCCATTCCCTATCATAACGCCTCATAGATTTGTAGACTGCCTCCTAGTAGAACTGAGAGAGTTGTGGTTATGTGTAGTTATGCTTGCTTATGTTAGAATGGAGAATGTGAAGTTCTGTATTCCCTTCACTAGCGATCTGGAATTACAAACACTTGGGTTAAATGCGATGATGGTAGTAGTTCATGCATATCATTAGATTGCATATAGGTATATTGTTTGTCAGTGCTGATATGTAACATATTTTGCAAAGTATTCATGTAAAAAAAGGTTATATCATGAGTTTAAAATTTAAAGGAAGTATAAGCTCATCATAAAAGTTATAAATATAAATGATTTATTAATGATGAGGGTTGATATGAAATAGCAGGTCACTGAAATGTTGTCTTATGAATTTTGAAGGTGAAAACGACTTTTTCAATGTTATTTTCTTGTATTTAACTGTTGTTATGCAAACTTTGAAAAGAATGTGACTAATTTATGTATAAACTTGAGTATAAGGTAAATATATTAGACCTTGCATTTCAGCGAATATTAAGATGACTTTAATGTGTATTTAGAAGGAGCAAATTTACATCATGTTTTAACTTTTTTATGTACATCATGTAAAATTTTATGCTCTTGTACAAATACGTGTAAGGAAAACTGTATGTGAAAATGGTGTTTAACATACGTTAAATGAAACGGGACTTCAAGAAAAACTGTCCACGTTTCATATACACTGAAGAGCCAAAGAAACTGGTACACCTGCCTAATATTGTGCAGGGCCCCTGCCAGCACGCAGAAATGCAGCAGCACGATGTGGCATGGAGTTGAGTAATGTCTTAAGTAATGCTGGAGGGAAATGACACCACGAATCCTGCAGGGCTGTCCATAAATCGGTAACAGTACGAGGGTGTGGAGATTTCGTCTGAACAGCATGTTGGAAGGCATCCAGATTTGCTCAATAATATTCATGTCTGGGGAGTCTGGTGCCCAGCCAAAGTGTTTAAACTCAGAAGAGTGTTCCTAGAGCCATTACGTAGGAATTCAGGATTCCTGCTGGAATTGGTCAAGTCCATGCTGAGATTATTTATATCTTTGTGAAGATCATATTTACTTCTTGTATCATGAACATAATATTCACAATTTGTTTTGTAAATTGTATGATTATTGTTCACAAAGCACATTAGTGCGAAAATGTAGTGAGATGGCAAGGTGAGGATCCCGAGCTGTTTGAATACGTTTCTGCAAGAGCATCTGACGTGCACTATAGCCATAATTCTGATGACTCTTTTCTGTGCAATAAAGACTTTGTTTGCTCATTACTGGCTACCCCAAAATATGATGCCATGTGTCATAAGTGAATGGAAATATCCTAGTATGCAGCTTTAATTGTTTCCAGTAAATTGAGCGAATGGTAAACGATGCTGAATTCAGTTTTTTACATGGGTCACTGATGTGAACTGACCAGTTTAGACTGTTGTTTATGTGTAATCCAAGGAATCTGGAAGACTAACTCTCAATGTTTCTCTGTCACCACATTTTATTTCAATATGTTTATAACATGAGTGAGTCCACAGAAAGGCCAGTTGTACAATCTCACGATAAATCCAGGGAAAGCTAACTGACAAATAGGCTAATCACCATTTAACGTGGCGTGCGCATTGTATGATGCCATTCTATTCCCCAGTTAGCTATGCCCAGATTAGTGTTCCCATCCAGCTAAGTTGGCAACCACTGAAGAGCAAGCTGGGTATTTTCGCATTTGTCATATCGTATTTACTTAGTCGTCATCTGCAGAAATAGTGTGTCTAACATGAGTGATAAAGGTTCCAGCATCAGCAGTAAGCGTTACAGATCGCTAAAATATTCTCTTGAGGGTACTTCGAGGCTGGTAGTAACTGTGAATGAGTTCAAGAGTGTGGTAGAAAACATGGAAACTACAACAGTCTCGTTTAATGAAAATATTAGTGTGAAACATTTAACTAAGTTTGTAGGATACTTGTACATATAACAATATATCATGAAATTAGTTAATGGATCAGCTATTTGTTATGTGACCAGTAAGAGATAGTTATAAACTGCCGAGTAAAGTAAGGAAAAAGTGTGCAATTGTTTCCATTCACAAAGAATTTCATACTGATTGACAGAACAACTACAGCAGACGTACAATATTTTTATTCATTTTTTTTATTCACGGAAGAAACACATAAACATTATTCCCAGAAAAGGTAGCAGGGGCTATAGATTGGTGGCGCCCCATATATGGAATCTAAGTTTCAGGCCGTGCAGAAGGAAATAAACGACTTGATACAGTTGTCGACAGAAGAATGTCACAGTCAGTTTGACTCAGATGCAACATTTCTAGACAGGATAGTATTCCATCAAATGTAGCTTTGTGGTAGATGGTTAATTGTAAGTAGGAACGGAAAATAGAATCAACTGTTAAATGCAGTCTGCTTTGTGAAATAGTATGCCTTTACAAGGTCTCCAACAAACTGTGACAAGACAGATATCATGGAGATTGATTTTACAGTCAGTTCTGAGAGGTGTTATTGCCTAGCTTGCTGTTGTATTTACATCTTAGAGTGATAAAGTCATTACAACAGCAATGGGCATTCTGCAGAAAGTGCCTGTGATGAATTATTGAACACTATTATTTTGTCCATCAACTTTCTCACTTCTTGGGCATATCTATATAAATCCAGTTTCTGTGATATGATGATTATCGAAAATTATATTGAAGGCATAAGTGAAGAATAAGATGCCAACATTTACGATAAACAATCATAATCTTTTTTTACAATTTTGGGGGCTATTATTGTAAAAAATGTTTGAGCAACAGTAACTATTTTGCACATAATTTTGGCTTGTGCAATCATTTCTAGCAGTTACATGTAATGTGGGAGGGAAGGTGAAGTAACTGAACACGTGACACGTTCACTGTGTTCTTTCTTCTTTTCTACAGTCATCTCAGCTTATAAACGTCAGGTTTTTTTTTCAGAATAAAAATACTAGTTCCCAATTTCGAAAGAATTAGCAGAGTTGTGTTTCTTCAAAAGTAGCATGACAACAAGAAAGGAAGGAAGAACTATACTGTTTTAAAAAAAAGAGCATAAAACTCAAAATCGTGATCAGAAAGTAAAAATAAAAACAAATGATTTCAGAATAAAAGTTATTAATCCATATACTTTTGTTAATTTTATTTTCGTTTGATTACATCAGAGAACTGTAACAATTGATAAAACTGTTTCTCATACATGTCTTCCAGTGTCATACACATCCTTTTTAATAATACTGGTGGCCGTTCCTTGCCATTACCAAAGAAGTATCCAATGGACAGAAAGAAATAACCAGAGGAAAAATACCAGAGTGTCAATAGCAGCTGGCTCATTGGTGCAACAGAGTCATTTCTAAAGGAAAGAAAAACAAATGACATGAAACAATTTCTGTGACAATTCAAGAGAAATTTAAGAACATAAAGTGGCCAGCCACTCATTCTACTGTTATGATTATGTAGATTCAGTAACCTAAAGACTCCTGTTAGCTGAATGACAAGTACCTATGTTATTATAACAAACAAATAACAATTACTCTGTGATAAGTATGGATGTTGTTATGTGGATAACACTAATAACTGAGAAACACAACCGCTATATCCTATAGCTTTCCTTAAAAACTGTCTTCCCTGTTAATTTTACAGTGTTAAACTTAGCTTGAGCAAACACAAATAATTTACATGTTTAAGGAAGTTGTTACGGCGTAAAGTCAAGCTGTGGCACGCCAGTTGGGAATGGCAGGAAATAGAAGGCTGTGAAAAGAAGTCAGCCAATCGCACACTGACCGGACCTTCCTCCAGAACGACAACGCGAGAGCAATGGCCCTTATGTGAAGAGGACATAAGTGCCGCGACCGACTGGTGACGGCCCACTTCGGTAGCAGCTTCAAGATTAGCAACTTGGACAGAAGCGTCAACTCTAATCACTTCGCTTGTACTCTCTATGCAGCACAGACTTGGAATTGCTTGTACCGAAGAAGACTTATTTCATATTTCGCCCTCTGCTTGCGACACACGTGACACCCTGTTCACGTTTCGCACCCAGAGCATGGCTACCATAATTTTGTTTTGTCATGGCCTTTTATGTTTTGCTGGCACCTTAATTCTACCTTGTCTTTTCTTTGCAGGGGTGTGTTTTCATGATTTAACTGTGTCTGTTATAGTGTTTTTTTTTTCAATTCAGAGTTTTCAGGTGAGAGTTGCAGAAATTTTCTTTGTTTGTATTCCAATTTTTATTGCTTTTGTTGTCTGACTATTGCACTTGCCTATTTCCAACTGATCAACCTATCATTCCCGTTCCCTGCTCAGACACCACAACTACAAGCGGTAGATGCAATGCAACTAACAAGAATGTTTCAGTTTCAGACGCTGCAGATCGCCACTCTTCTAAATACAGTACAGCAATTAATGGCGCACCAAACACCTAATGCAGCGCAACAGGCAACAACTGTAGCTCCGAGTGCCATACCGCCTTTTCACCAGTTTAACAAAAAAGAAGAGGAATGGCTCGAGTAGTTACAACAGTATGAAGCCCACATCATTGCTCACAAAGTATCAGGTACTGTGAAACTACATTACTTTTTGTCAGTGGTAGGAAGCTCAGTCTTTCGCCTCATTCAGAAATTGTTCCCTAACGCCACTCCGAGTGAACTTTCCTATGATCAGGTTGTAGATTCCCTAACTAACTATTTTCACCAACAAGTGAATGTGGTGGCAACTAGGTACCAATTTTTTCATTGCGAGAAAATGACAGAACAAACTCATCGCAAAAGGTTTGCAGGGTATGACGAGGAAATGTGAATTCAAATGTGTTTGTGGTGCTTTATATTCTGATGTAATGTTGCGTGATTCGATTGTGTACAATGTAACTGAAGTCAGACTTAGAGAACAGATTTTTAAACAGTCATATCCATCATTTCAGCATGTAGTGCAAATTCTACTTCAATAAGATTCAGGACGGCCAGAGTGGCCATGCGGTTCTAGGCGCTGCAGTCTGGAGCCAAGCGACCGCTACGGTCGCAGGTTCGAATTCTGCCTCGGGCATGGATGTGTGTGATGTCCTTAGGTTAGTTAGGTTTAATTAGTTCTAAGTTCTAGGCGACTGATGACCTCAGAAGTTAAGTCGCATAGTGCTCAGAGCCAGCCAATAAGATTCAGGTGCCATAGTGGGCTATAAATCTGAGCAGCCACCAATTTGTCGGTTTGATTCGTCCCTTTCTTATGAGTGGCTCACTAGGCAGCAACAGCACACACGCACCTCGCCGCATAAACAGTTCTCTCAACAGGCGAACATGCCCTTGATGCTATTCAAGGCACAAACGCCAAGATTCCCCATCCAAACAAGCACAGTGTTACGTTTGTGGCAAGAACGGTCACGTACAATCCATTTGTTTGCAATGAACATAAGAATTCTGCCCACTCAAAAAATTCTAGTCACAAAGCCCATGAAATCAATGTAGTCTATTCAAAGCCAGCTGCAGGCATTAGCAAAACTAGCAAGCGAACAGTTTCTTCAGTGCTACGCCAGTTCAACAAACCTTTTGTTCATTTGCATATTAGTGGAAAATGTGTGAAATTTCAGTTGTTCAGCCTCTGTTACATTGCTCAGTCATAACACATGAACTGTTAGGCTCCCCACACCTGTCTAAAACTGGCATGTGGTGTTGACTTTAAGTCTACTGTCAACCCAAAAACTGTGATTGATATTTTTCCATTGCCACGTCCAGAGGATCTCATGGTCATATTAGGCGCTGGTCACTACTTTTCAAAACAGTATTTGGAACAGCTGACTGCTCAACTACCAAACTGTTCAAACTATTTGACGATATTGTCTTAGCAGGACATAAACCTGAAGAACACATTGCAAATTTGCATGCTTTGTCTCATGTGTTATCTGATGCAGGAGTGAAGTGTAGACTGGACAAGTGTGATTTTTTAAAACCTGAGTTGCAGTACCTTGGTCATGTCAAGTTCTGTCATAAACATCCTCTTGAATAACATTTGTTAGCCATACGTGAACTCCCAGTTAATCGCAATGTCACAGAATTGCAGTCAGTCTTAGGGAAAACGAACTATTATATTCGGTTCAAACCAAATGCTGCACAAATCGCAGCTCCATTGTATCGCTTGTGCTGCAAGACTATCCCCTTTGTTTGAATAGATGAGAGCAAAGTAGCTTTTAAAAACTTAAAGATGCATTTCTCAGTGATCTATGCTTAATTCACTTTGATCTTTACAAAGCGGTTGTGTTGCAAGTTGACGCTTCTTCTTTCGAATTTGGTGCAGTGCTTCCACACAGAATTGGTTATGAAGACAGGCCTATAGTTTTCGCATCAAAAGTGTTTTCCAAAGCTCAGTGTAACTGTTCACAAATAGGGAAAGAGGCATTGGCTGTTGTATATGGTGTCACCAAATTCCACCACTATTTCTATGGAAGACAATTCTACTTAGTAACGAATCACAAGCCATTGCATCCTTGTTTCATTCAATGAAGCCGATTTCTCTACAAACTACACAAAAATTGCAAAGATGGGCTATGGTTCTTTCTCAGTACCAGTAAAAGATTGTGTATCGCCCGAGAGCTCAACATGGTAATGTTGACATACTTTCGCATCTTCTGATTAGCCCTGATACAGACTTTGACGCTTCTGCTGCAAATTGTTGTCACATCAATGCTCAGGATTCTGAATTGCTTCAGTCCTTTCCTCTGAACTATAGGAAAATTACACAGGCCACGGAAGATGATTCAGATTTGAACATTGTGCTAAAATACATTCGCACATCTTGGCCCCGCTCAACGCGTAGCGTAAAGAAATCTAAAGTGTGCCGATACCTTGGACCTCGGCATATCCGCGCTATACAGCGAGGTGAGATTCTTGTTGAAAATGACAGTGGATAGTCATGTGTGTTAATCCCCAAAGCTTTGCAAAAAGAACTGTTGCAGTTACTTCACCAAGGACATTGGGGGATTGTTTGTACGAAACAGTTGGCGCGTCGACACTGTCCTTGGCAGGGTATGGACACCCAAATAGAACAGATGAGGCCACTGTGTCACGCATGTGTTGAAAATCAGTTCTCTCCACCACAAAAATTCTCTGCTTTGCCTAAGTCGCAGTCACCAAGGCAAAATGTGCAAATAGACTTTGAGGGAGCTTTTTGGAACATTCATTGATTAATTGTGGTAGACTCTTATAGCAAGTTTCCTTTTACTGTGCCAATGAACTCGACAATGTCACGTAACACAGTGCAGGCATTGGCCTCTGTTTTTTGCCTCCAAGGTTTGCCTGAAGCCATAGTGTTGGATAACGGCCCTCAGTTCATCTCAAATGAATTTGAAACCGTCTATGAACGCAGTGGTAAACAGCATCTAACTAAAGAAACTTCCTGGCAGATTAAAACTGTGTGCTGAACCGAGACTCGAACTCGGGAAGCATTTAACTAGTACAGCATTCCATCCGCAGTCCAACAGTGAAGCGGAACGTTTTGTCAGAACCTTCATGCAGCAGATGGCTTATCTTCGCACCCTACACACCAGGAATCAAGAAGCATTGCAACTGTTTCTCGCCTCCTATCGTTCGCATCGCTGGCGGAAATGGTTCACAGCCGCCGCCATCGACACAACTCCGCCAGCTCTACGCTCCTCAGCATCCGGCGTCGAAGGAGGGCCGCAAGTATCGCTTTGGGCAGCATGATATTGTGTTTTTCAAGGTTTTTAGCGGCAGCAGATGGTGGGCGCGAGGCGAGATCCTTCGTCGACTTGGTGTATGCATGTACCTTATTTCAGGCCCAGACATATTGCAGCGCCGACATCACAATCAAATTCGCCACGATGATCCTTCTGTATCTATTCCTCCAGAGTTATGGACCGCGAGGACAGCCACAGCAGCCACAAGAGGGTGTCATCACGACATTGCGGGACGACCCCATGGAGACGCAGCCTTCGCCTCCTCTCTTCCTATCTATTAAATTGGACCCTCCCATGCTGCAGCAGCCGACACCTTCTACATCTGGGTATGGACCTCAGGAGGTGAACACATACGCTTCTGGACGTTTTCTGGGGCGTGTTTCCACCAGAATGTAGGCTGGATGGCGGGGTACAACTGGAAATCCGATGTCCCCTGCAGCCACAGTTTCCAATCCCTCGGAACATCCACACTCCTGCCTCCCCTCCTGTTGTCATGCTCCTTATACGACGGCAGTCCGCCGCTTTGGGGGGGGGGGGGGGAGGAATGTTATGACATATAGTGAAACGCCAGCACACCAGTTGGGAATGACAGGGAAGAGAAGGCTGTGAGAAGAAGTCAGCCAATTGCACACTGACCAGAACCTCCCTCCAGAATGACAATGCGACAGCAGCAGCCTCTTTGTGAAGGGGACATAAGTGTCGTGACCGACTGGTGTCGGCCCAGTTCAATAGCAGCTTCAAGATTAGCAACTTGGATAGAAGAATCAACGCTAGTCACTTCACTTGTACTCTCTATGTAGCAAGATTTGGGATTGTTTGTACTGAAGAAGACTTTTTATTTCAGCTGTCACCCTTTGCTTGCAACACATCTGTGTAATTGCAAAAGTTAAGTATTGTAATTTTTTGTAATAAAACTCATTAATATGATTTGTTTGAATGTTTGTCTAGCGAACCGAGTATGCAGGCTTCCTAGTCACCACAGGAGTAATGCTAGATGGTGGACAATTTTGTTGCTCTGAAGCATTCGCTAAAAGAACGAAAGTTGTTGTCCCATTGGGGGATAAGAGTGAACAATATTTTCTACTACAGATGTGCCTGAGTGAACTTCGGATATTACTGTACTATCAAAATTTTCTACATGAAGGAATCATAATAAGCCATCAGTTTCAGAAAAATGGTACTTCGCACAAGTACAATGTGAGACAATTCAATTTAAGTCATCTTCAGCTAGCTACAATTTGATGTAAAGAATGACACTGAAAATAACTTGATACTCAACAAAAGTTAAAAATATAGCATACTATACACTCCTTCCACATGCTACAACTATACAGATTCAACAACTAGATTCCTGTTCTCCTCTTACATCACACATAACACGTATATACACTCCTGGAAATTGAAATAAGAACACCGTGAATTCATTGTCCCAGGAAGGGGAAACTTTATTGACACATTCCTGGGGTAAGATACATCACATGATCACACTGACAGAACCACAGGCACATAGACACAGGCAACAGAGCATGCACAATGTCGGCACTAGTACAGTGTATATCCACCTTTCGCAGCAATGCAGGCTGCTATTCTCCCACGGAGACGATTGTAGAGATGCTGGATGTAGTCCTGTGGAACGGCTTGCCATGCCATTTCCACCTGGCGCCTCAGTTGGACCAGTGTTCGTGCTGGACGTGCAGACCGCGTGAGACGACGCTTCATCCAGTCCCAAACATGCTCAATGGGGGACAGATCCGGAGATCTTGCTGGCCAGGGTAGTTGACTTACACCTTCTAGAGCACGTTGGGTGGCACGGGATACATGCGGACGTGCATTGCCCTGTTGGAACAGAAATTTCCCTTGCCGGTCTAGGAATGGTAGAACGATGGGTTCGATGACGGTTTGGATGTACCGTGCACTATTCAGTGTCCCCTCGACGATCACCAGTGGTGTACGGCCAGTGTAGGAGATCGCTCCCCACACCATGATGCCGGGTGTTGGCCCTGTGTGCCTCGGTCGTATGCAGTCCTGATTGTGGCGCTCACCTGCACGGCGCCAAACACGCATACGACCATCATTGGCACCAAGGCAGAAACGACTCTCATCGCTGAAGACGACACGTCTCCATTCGTCCCTCCATTCACGCCTGTCGCGACACCACTGGAGGCGGGCTGCACGATGTTGGGGCGTGAGCGGAAGACGGCCTAACCGTGTGCGGGACCGTAGCCCAGCTTCATGGAGACGGTTGTGAATGGTCCTCGCCGATACCTCGGGAGCAACAGTGTCCCTAATTTGCTGTGAAGTGGCGGTGCAGTCCCCTACGGCACTGCGTAGGATCCTACGGTCTTGGCGTACATCCGTGCGTCGCTGCGGTCCGGTCCCAGGTCGACGGGCACGTGCACCTTCCACCGACCACTGGCGACAACATCGATGTACTGTGGAGACCTCACGCCCCACGTGTTGAGCAATTCGGCGGTACGTCCACCCGGCCTCCCGCATGCCCACTATACGGCCTCGCTCAAAGTCCGTCAACTGCACATACGGTTCACGTCCACGCTGTCGCGGCATGCTACCAGTGTTAAAGACTGCGATGGAGCTCCGTATGCCACGGCAAACTGGCTGACACTGACGGCGGCGGTGCACAAATGCTGCGTAGCTAGCGCCATTCGACGGCCAACACCGCGGTTCCTGGTGTGTCCGCTGTGCCGTGCGTGTGATCATTGCTTGTACAGCCCTCTCGCAGTGTCCGGAGCAAGTATGGTGGGTCTGACACACCGGTGTCAATGTGTTCTTTTTTCCATTTCCAGGAGTGTATATATATATATATATATATATATATATATATATATATATATATATGTATATAGCTATTATTTCATGATAATATGAGTGTCCTTATGTGAACAGTACTAAAACAACAACTACATTCTTTAGCTGGGAAAGAATCACCTCCTTTTTAAAAAAGAAAAGAAAAATGCTAGCTTTGCTGTTAATCTTACTGTTTTAATTTGGAGTAAGTGCAAAGAGTTCACAGGCTTCAATGATTAATGGCAAGTGGGAGAAAATGTTTCTCTAAAGCATTAATTGGCCTGTGATTGTAATATTTTCACTAAAAGGTGGAAACTTGTTCTGGCACTGCTGTCTGTTTACAAAAAGAGGCAGTCCCAATAGAAAACAGAGTGGAACAATATTTTCTGCTACTGATGTAATGTGGATGAGTGAAAGTGGAACACTATTGTTTCATTAAAACGTTTTGCAACAGGAAGAATTATAATGATTTTGTCTAAAACGAAAACGCAGTTAATACAAATAGTACTCATAACAGGTGTGGTTTTTCGGTTTGGTTAAGTCTGTAGTGACCTATTTCTGAGAATCGATCCTTACAAGTGTACAGTGCTTGATAAACATTCCGTGAAGTTTTAATTTATGTGCAGTGATATAGTTATTCTTTGACTTAGCTTTTGTTAGTTATTCCGTGCTGTTCATATCTACACAATTCATTCATGTGTGTAGTGTTAGTTTATTGCCAAATATATATGAGAATAAAGGAATTGTTTTCTCCAACACCCATAGTGACCTATTTCTGACAATCTATCCCTACAAGTGTAGAGTGCTTCATGAACATTCCGTGAAGTGTTAATTTACGTGCAGTGATATAGTTATTCTCTGATTTAGCTTTTGTTAGTTATTCCGTGATGTTCATGTCTACACAATTCACTCATGTGTCTAGTGTTAAGTTATTGCTAAATATATGTGGGAATAAAGGAATTGTTTTCTCCAACACCCACAAGTCTATTATGGCCCTGTCAGCTGAATAAAACGAAACACACCTTTCCACT
The DNA here is from genome assembly GCF_023864345.2 of Schistocerca serialis cubense. Classification (NCBI taxonomy): domain Eukaryota; kingdom Metazoa; phylum Arthropoda; class Insecta; order Orthoptera; family Acrididae; genus Schistocerca; species Schistocerca serialis. The sequence goes on from NC_064644.1 coordinate 124,561,953, forward strand.
ACTGCACCAATTGTAACACATGCCAGGTAAACAAGACTATTTTGGCATGAATTGTCATTTTAATATGCTTAATTTACATAAATAACATGATGGAATTCACGATGTACTGAAATCAAAAGCATATTACTACAAATTATCACTGCTATTTAAAAAAAAAAACAGAAGAATAGTCTCACCTGCCCGTCATATGCTCCAGCTTCTCAAGTACAAGAGGGAAAAGACGAAATATGGCTCCCTTTGATTAGCGAAATCTGGATACTCATTTTCTCCTTCGTCATTCTCATGAACAGCCCACCCAAAATCTCGTCATTGCTCTCTGAATCTGTCACTATTCCAGCCACCTTGAAAATTTATTCTCCCATTAAGTTCACTAAATGGGCAGAAATTGCTGGTTAAGTTATTCTGAGTTATGCGCTATTCCGAGTTCGTACACCGCGTTTCTCGCGCTATTTCGAAAATAGAGCTTAACCGGCTCAAAGTAGATTAACCCCCGCTTTTGCTTGTTATCAAATCACAACACTGTTCCCCCTCCCCCTCGCAAAGTCACCAGCAAAACTTACTTGTCGAGAAACCTTGATGGTGGTGTGATGTGGCGTAATTTGACTTCCAAACCATTGACACCCTGTGTGAATACCCCCATTTGAAAATCATTGTGAAAGAGTTTGACATGACTTGTCCGCAAGTGTGAACTGACAGGCCTTTATTTGTTTATACTTCATGAGAGGTACTATGGGTTGCGGCTGCGCTCCCTTCAAAGGTATCCTTCGACTTTATCGATTTCTTGATAGATATCTCAAGCAGACGAATTAAAGCAGAAGCTGTTTATATGTTCAGCTGGTTCGTTCACCGCAAATTTAGAAATTATTGTTGTCTTTTCTTTCTTTTAAAGTGAGAACCTGTCCACCACATTCTCGTTATTTACATATTAGCACATAGTATGAAAAACACTTAAGAAGTTTCACCAATGGGAAGTACATGTACTGTTTGTGTGAAGTGCTTTGTAATTTCTGCCAAAAATTACAGTTATTACTTATTTCCTTCCTTTGAAAGTGAGAGCCTGTCAACCACTTATAATTATTTACATAGTAGTATGTATCACCAAAAGTACTTAGGGAAGCGCCCCCCAGCTAAATAAATGTGCAGGTCATGTGAAGTATGTTCTAATTTCTGAGAAAAATTACTGCAACGAAAATAAAATATTCCTTTCCTCTTGAAAGTAACTGAAACAAAGATTTAAAAAATACCAACAGGAATATGCCTGCACGAGGACCACAATGAATTTCTTCTGCATATTTGGTTTATTAGAAGACGTTCTTGTTTGAAACAGAAATCTCCTAAAAAAACTAGCTTGTAAGTTCTCTTTTATACTTTGTAGGCAGCTGACAGTAAGACTAACTGACCTTTTAATTCTTTATCACATCTATCAGTCCTTTTAATGTTTTTTGCTCTGAGAATGAGTGGTCGTTTGTTTTTAGCAGTTTATCAATATTAGCTTGCATCTCTGTGTTTCACGCCTGATTTGTAAATTATTGACAATTACAAGTACCAGAACCTCCCAGAAATGTCAAGATGAATAATAAAATTTTAGCCGATGGCACAGTGCGAACCAAAATTGTCCTTTCTAGCAATTCCATCCTTCATTCTGCAGTGTCACTACGTTAAGCTGTCGAACCACGGAACGAGTTACCTTACGCTGACGTGGCGCTCTGCGACTTTTCTGACGTCACTTCCTGCTATCTCTCGTTGATGAACCATTTCATCACGTAAAAGAGAAAATAAGTTCAGCGATATTTCGGTTACATGCTACGTAAAATAGAACGAATAGGAATCGAGAGCGCTCTCTACGTCACAAGCAGAAAGCAAGACCTCACACTATATTTGTCGTGTTCAGTAGAAGCCCATATTCGGTGGGTTTTATGTTATACGTTAAAACCTATGAATGTATGCTGTTTCTGAGCACCAGCCCATTGAATGTCTCGAGAACGAAACGTTATTTGTACGATTTGTTACAATAAAATGATGGGAAATGATGGTTGAAGAATTTTTGTATTTAGTTATTTTCGCGTTATAAGTCGCCTGTTATGAGAGAAAGCTGTTAAAAGACAACGACCTGTTGAAGGAAGTTTCATGAAAACGTGTTATTCCTACTGGGATTTGTTATAAATAAATATCAATAACATTTTGGAAATTGAAGCTTTTAGTGCACTATAATATAAGATCCAAGAAAGCACAAGCTGATTTATGAGCATAGTGTATTTTTTTGAAGCATCTCATTAGGGAACCGAGCTGTGGATTGGTTGTGAGTTGGCCTTGTGTTGTATCGTAATTTATTTCCACCCTTGCGTTTTCTGAAAGGACGTGGGAGTTTCCTAATACTTGATGTTATGTAAATATAAGTGCACTCTTTGTCGCAGATGAGTTTGTTCAATTTGGTGAACTTTTTTAAGGTGATGTCTTTCATGAGTTGTCATTAATCTTTCATTTTTGTCTTATTACATGTTCAGGGATGTTGAAGTTTATATTTATGTTGTAATATTGATAATTTTCGCGTCACAAACATTAGTATACGCTCAATAGTAAACGTCTGATGGCCTGAAGTTATCAGACAATTGAAATGTAAAAGAAATGAACTATCACATAGCAGCAACACAGTCTATTATTTTGTATCTTTGACACTCCAGCACGGCGGCTGGAAATCTCTATGTACACGTATCAGAATGAGACTTTTTATTATCCCATAATTTTTATTATCCCCCAATTGTATATAAAATATTACAAAAACAATATATGAACACTCCAGTTTACATGTATTACAAAGTAATATATAACAGCATTTACTTAGTGAACATATTTTTACTATCATTTATTTGACACAAACCTGTTAAGCTTAATTTACAGGTGATGTTCCCTTGCTCAGACTTCCACATCATCATCCATAAATTCTTCTACGGAGTAATAACGTTTCTCCACTAATAACTCGTTCAGCTTTGGTTTCAGTTGCCCTAGCTCCATGCTGTTTATTTGTTTTTTTGTTTTTTTTTAAGCATGTTGTAGATTTTCATGCTCATGTATTTTGGGTTTTGTGCATATAACTTTAACCTGTGAGTAGGAAGCATAAAGTTTGTCTTATTCCTAGTGGTGTATTGATGCTTAAAATTGTTGTCTGTGAATAACGTAGGGTTACTATATACAAAAATAATCAGTTCATAGATGTAAAAACAGGGGGCACTTAATATTTTTAGATTTATTAACAGTGGGAGACAAGATTCTTTTGGTCTTGCGTTACACATATTTCTAACAACTGATGTTTGTAATTTTAGTATTCTAATGATTTTGCTTGTATTACCCCAAAAGATAATGCCATACCTTATAACATCTTCAAAGTAGTGATTAACTACTTTTCTTATCTCCATGCTAGTTGAATATGACACAATCTTCACAGCAAATGTCAGGCTGTTCAACTTATTTGCTAAGTATTCTATATGTGAAGACCAGGATAAATTTTGTTCCAAACGTATTCCTAAACATTGAACACGATCTGATTCTTTCAGTTCCTGGTTTATGCAGGTAATATGAATTTCATTTATGTTAGAGTTTTTATTTTTAAACTGTAATAAATTTTAACCCATTTAGTTGGAACCAGGTTTCTAAACTGTCTGGTAGATTTGTGACAGTTGAGGGAATTTGTTCTGAATGATTGTCTTCAATGAGGGCAGACGTATCACCAGTGAATAAAACTGAGTGTGAATTTATGTTTAGTGGCAAGTCGTTTATGTAAAGTAAGATTAAAATTGGACTACTCAGAATTGAGGCTTGTGGAACACCTTGTGAAATAATCATCCATTCAGAGAAGAAATTTCCCTTGCTTGATGATATAACTACTCTTTCGTTTCTCTTTTTGTGGTATCACCTGAACCACTCTAAAGCACAACCTCCAATTCCGTATTTTTCCATTTTATACAGGAGCGATTGATGGTTTACACAATCAAATGCTTTTGACAGATCATAGAACAATCCTGCAACTTTCTAGACTTGTCTAAGGCAGAACAAATTTTTTTCACAAACTCACTTATGGCGTCTATTGTGTTTTTGCCTTTCTGAAATCTGTATTGAATATCTGACAGTATGTTTGATTTTTCTATACATTTTTGATTTGCATTACTACCACTTTTTCAAATATTTTTGAGAAAATTGGGAGAATAGAGATTGGGCAGTAGTTCCCCATTTCTTCTCTTGAGCCTCTTTTGAACAAAGGTTTTACCTCTGCATGCTTCAGGGCGTCTGTAAAGTGGCCTTCTTCGAGTGCTTTATTGATTATTGAGCAAATTGTTTGAGCTATTATCGTGGCAGCTGATTTAACTACTTTAGTAGGTATGCCATCCCACCCTGCGGGAATTTTTGTTTTTGAGCTGTAATATAGTGTTCTTTACATCTTTGGCTGAATTTTTAAAAACCTGTTAAAGCATTCTTCCGCCTTGTGACCTAATTGTACTTTTTCAGTATAATCATCCACATCTGCAACTGATTTTGATTCATTTAAAAAAAATTGCTAAAAGATTCTGAAATCAGAGCAGGATTTGTTATAGTTTTACTTCCCACCTTAATTTTGGAGATAACTTTGCTGTTAGTTCTCATCCCCAGTTCTGATTTTACGACAGAAAAGACTGCCTTTGATTTGGTTTCATGAACCAAGATGTATTTATTATTTACCACTTCTTTTGCAGCTTTCACTACCCTTTTAAATAAGCCATTATACCGTTTGACATGATTTGTGGAAACAGGGTCTTTGTTGTATTTCAACTCCTTGTGCAGTTATCTTTTCTTCCAACTGGATATTTTTATTCCAGTGGTGATCCAATTTAGCTTATTTGACACCTTTGCATTGAATACTCTAAGTGGAAATATATTTCATTAAATACATGTAAGAAACTTTCTAGAAACCTGTTAAATTGTACAGAGATTGGAGTGTCATCTTCAACTTGCCACGCCACCTCTGCTAATTTAGAGCAGCACTGTTTTAAATTTTCAGCAGTAAAATGTCTTTTGCTATAAGTATTTTTAGTGCTTGGTGCATCTGCATTTGCCATTTCAATGAACAGAGCACAGTGGCCTTAGTGTCATAATTCCACACATAACTTCTTTGCATCATCAAATTTATAATTTGTTAAAATGTTATGAATACAGCTTCCTGCATTTTCGTTTTCTCTTCTGATTTCCATGAAGTTTACCTTGAAACCAAATTTTTGGATCAAGTCCATAAACTTTATTTAGTCATTTGTTTGATTTAATAAATTTATATTGAAATCAGCTGCTAGTAATACCTTTTTCTTTTTCTCATTGATGAATTTCTGTAAAAGATTTTTTAATTTTGATAAAAATAATTTTTTATCTCTACACCTAGGATTCTAAACAATAATAATATTTTTTGTTTCTAATTCAGTCGAGCAGCTTTCAAATACTCCTTCTTCATTTAGAAAATTGAAATCGTCTTTTACTTTATACTCTACAGAGGTATTTACAAGTATGCATGAGGCCCCATGAGTACTATTTGTTCTACAAAAACTTGAGACTAGATTGAAATTTTTTAGCTTATTTAAAATTATGATACTATCTTTTGTAAGCCAATGCTCGTTTAAACAAATAGTTTTAATATTTTTACATTTCGAGAGTAAAATTTGTAGTTCATCAATTTCATTCATTCTTTCATTTTGATGGTATGTAACCATGCCATTTATGTTCAAGTGCATTAAAAAAGTGCTGCGTTTTGCCTAAGGTTTCAAGAAAAGCTTTCTTTATAGGATTTTTACACTTCCTATTCTATTTTTCCTTATTTACAGCTTTTGTTGGAAATGTTTGGGAACCAGTACAATCATGAATAAAAACGTTTCTTACCTTTGTATTTGCCTTAGGCTCACTGGAAGTAAAAAATCCTTTAAGTGCAATGGTTGTTTGATTTTTCTATTTGGGAGTCGAGTGGTTGCTGTCAAACTGGCTGTTGGTGGTGGATTGGTTTCTGCTGCTGGGCTGGCTGCTGACGGTGGGATGGTTTCTCCTGCTCCATCAGTACATAATATGTCTTCAAGTTGGTGAGAGTGATCTCCTTCTGCTAACAAGATTGAAGTTTTTGGTTTACACCAATCTGTAATTCGTGTTTTTCTGGCGATTTTAAGCTTGGTGTATGTATCCTCATGACACAGGTACTGGTAAATACTTATTCTGCTAAAAATACTTTTCCTAATTTATTTAAATCGAGTCCATGAGCTGTGAAAAACTTTCGACCTAAGGCATGTATGTCAATAACTTCCACATTCTGAAAGTCAAAACATATTTCAGAGATTTGTTTGTCAGCAGCACAAATTTCATGGTTTACACACAACCAGATAGGCCAGTCATATCGCGGTGGTATGTTTACAACGCGAATAGTAGTGTGTGTTAATTTGTTTAAACAGTTCTTTTATTAACTTGTACGTTTCATTCTGATAAACGTTGTCTGAGCCACCTAAAAGTACGACAAAATCATCTTTATTTAAGTTGGAAATCTGAGCAGAATTTGTTTTTTTTGCTATTTCACGAAACGGCACTCCTTGTTTGACAAAGCCTGATACCTTTAAATTACATTTTTCTGTCAACAGTGCAGAAATTCCACGTCCATGGCTCTCACCTAACACACAAAGATAGTTTTTTACTTTTTTGCACTCGATGTTATGAAACATGTATTTGCCCAGAAACCATGTTATGTTTCTGCACATTTTCTATGGGTAATATATTCCTTACTTTTGATTCTGTGTTAGACATTATTACTCATTGTCCACTGTTATTTACACTGGTAGGCCTCATAGTATGTCTATTTGATTTATTTTGGCCGTTATTTTCACTCAGAAGTGTGAGTGTTTTTTTTTTTACGCATTTGACTATTATTTCGCACTGATGCATTGTAACCAGATGTGCACATGAGTTTTCGATCTGCTTCAATTTTCCGTATCACGTTTATACCGGGTAATTTGCTTTGGATGTTACTTGAAGCTGCTGCTTGTAGCTGGTGGTTTTCATCTCGAAGATTACTGATATCTCGCCACAGAAGGATTTGTAATCGTACGTTCAGCGTCTCGCTTTCACTTTTACAGTTATTACAAAGAATTCTGTTGTTCAAGACAAATGAGGCCTTGAGCGCTTCATCTTTTACTATTTCTACTCCATGAAAGGTGGATACGGACTTGGCTGTGTTCCGGAATCTGTGTTTTATAATTTGTGGAAAATATTTTGTAAATGTGCTAATCGTCTTCTCTATCAGAGAACATATGTGTTTATGTAATTAATTACGAGCAGGCGCCATCAAGAGGACATAAGTCTCAAGTATAGCCCGTTATGTGCAAAGCTTTTGTTGAAGTGCAGCAGTTATTGTAACTGTAATATAAAAAGGTACATAGCATTAAAAATGTGTGTTGTATATGACGTGTGCTTATTTAGACAAATTATCCTTAAGTATCTCCATCTCCTCATTACTTGAATGTTAATCATTTTGTATCAGTTTATCTCCAGAACTTACGATCACGCTGATGGACCGAACGCAGCATTGAGGCAGGAGGAACATTATCGATTTCCTATAATTTCTGATTCAATCCTTTTTTTTAATTGTGCAGTGTTGTTTTTCTTTATAAGTCAGTAAATCCTTTGGTCCCTTAATGTCGATCCGGGTATGACTGCATTGAGGTCATGAAAACGCACGGAAATGATAATGCTGCTTCCTACCAATCTCAAATAAATTAATCTGCTGATCTATGTCCAAAGAATGTTAGGTGTTTAAAAAATATTTATCGGGTGAAATAATCATTATAGTGACTTGTTACGATAAGACAGAACAATCAATCTCGGTTTCTGTTGCCAAGCTACACACAGAATTTCATTATATCTTCAACACTATATTTTTTATAACACTACAATGTGTACCGCAGACAGAACGACATGACTAGCATATGATCGAAGAAAGAAAATGTGCGTTTTAATAAATCTAACGAAGAAACGCTATGCGCATCCATTTTCGTGGACAAATTATATCGTTTGCGAGCCAAATAAAGCCAAAATCCGACGCTGGTTAATGCCGAGGGAAGAAAATCACGTTGGGCAGCCGACGGTGCTATGTGTCGTGACGTGGTATATCTCGTTTGCGTACACTTGAACATAGCTGTCTCGTCCCGTGTGCCAACGACTTTGCCCATTACACAACAGAGGTACCGCACAACTTTGAATTTTGTCCTGCGTCATATCTGTTCTGACACCTTTACATGCTGATAACTCATTATGTGACATTTAATACCAACCACCTGCATCTTTTCGTGAGTTTCTCAGTGTACCAGTGTGTTGGAACAGCATTTATTTGTTGGACATGATTTATAACGTGGTTATAATATAAAAAGACACTGAATACGAGCTTGATGGAATCCAAAATGGCCTCTGCCATGTGCTTCATTCAAAATATATCTTTGAAAAGAGCGCAGCCACAGTACCTCTCGTAACGTATCCGCAAACAAAGTCAACTGTTTGAATTGGCGTTTTCTAAGAAACTGAGTTGAAAGACGCATGTAGCTTTGCTTCAAAGCATAAAACAGTTTTTTTATGCACATTCGAAGACACGAAATTGATATAGTACAACAAAATTGCGTGGAGCACCCAGCACTCCCTCTTGCGTCAGGTAATACGATAGAGATACGTGTCAGTTTCGTAGATTAGATTAGATTAGATTTACTTTCATTCCAATTGATCCGTAGTGAGGAGGTCCTCCAGGATGTGGAACATGTCAGAAAAACAACAATACATGACAAATATTTAAACTAAAACAAATAAGCTAATGTACCATTCCACAGGTCCCAAGTGGAATGATCGTCATTTTTTAATGAACACTAAGAGTCATTTTACAAATACTATTGCACTGAATTTAAAATAAAAAAGTTTATTTATTTATAAGGTAAGAAACATGTAATACAACTACTGTAATACTTATTTACAATGAACACATTACTGCACTGAAATGGTGCAGAAGTTAGATTATACTTACACACACACACACACACACACACACACACACACACACACACACACACACACAAATTTTCAGTGAACACATTACTGCACTGAAATTGTGCAGAAGTTATGTTGTACTTATATACAAATCAGTTGGTTTTCCTCAGAAATTCATCAATGGAGTAGAAGGAGTTGGCCACCAATAAATCCTTTAGGCTTCTCTTAAACTGAATTTCATTGGTTGTTAAGCTTTTTATGGCTGCTGGCAAGTTATTGAAAATGTGTGTTCCTGAATAATGCACACCTTTTTGTACAAGACTAAGTGACTTTAAATCCTTGTGAAGATTATTCTTATTTCTAGTATTGATTCCATGAATTGAGCTGTTGGTTTGAAAAAGTGATATATTTTTAATGACAAATTTCATTAAGGAATAAATATATTGGGAAGCTGTAGTTAGTATCCCTAGTTCCCTAAACAGGCTTCTGCAGGATGTTCTTGAGTTCACACCACATATAATTCTTACTGCACGTTTTTGTGCCCGGAAAACTTTAGCTTGGCTTGATGAATTACCCCAGAAAATAATCCCATATGACATTATGGAATGAAAGTAAGCATAGTATGCCAGCTTTTTCATTTTTATATCCCCTATGTCTGACAAAATTCGCATTGCAAACAGAGATTTGTTAAGACGCTTCAGCAGTTCTGTGGTGTGCTCCTCCCAGTTGAATTTATTATCAAGCTGTAATCCCAAGAATTTAACACCGTCCACTTCTTCTATCTTCTTGTCATCATATGTTAGACATATACTCTTGGGACACCCCTTACAAGTTCTGAACTGCATGTAGTGTGTTTTTTCAAAGTTTAGTGACAAAGAATTGGCTAGGAACCAGTGATTAATGTCTACAAATATTTTATTGGCTGATCTTTCTAAGACTACACTTGATTTGCTATTTATTGCAATGTTTGTATCATCAGCAAACAAAACAAACTTGGCATCTGGTAATGTTACTGATGAAAGGTCATTGATATACACAAGAAAAAGTAAGGGCCCCAAAATGGAACCTTGTGGGACCCCACATGTAATTAGTTCCCAGTTGGATGATGCCTGATAGCTTGATACATGTCTCTTTCCTAATAACACCCTTTGTTTCCTGCCAGAGATATAAGATTTGAACCATTTTGCAGCATTTCCTGTTACACTATAATATTCTAGTTTACTTAAAAGGATATTGTGATTTACACAGTCAAATGCCTTTGACAGATCACAAAATATACCAGTTGCCTGCAATTTTTTGTCTAATGAATTAAGTACATTTTCACTGTAAGTGTAGATAGCCTTCTCAATATCAGAACCTTTTAGAAATCCAAACTGTGACTTTGACAGTATGTTATTTGAGATAAGATGGTTATAAAGACGACTGTACATTACTTTTTCGAAAATTTTTGAGAATGCTGGCAACAGTGAAATTGGACGGAAATTTGATGCTATTTCTTTATCTCCCTTCTTAAACAGTGGCTTAACTTCAGCATATTTCAGCCATTCGGGAAATATTCCACTGATAAACGACTGGTTACACAGATAGCTTAATATGTTACTTAGCTCAGAATCACATTCTTTAATTAACTTTGTTGATATTTCATCATACCCACTAGATGTTTTTGATTTTAAAGATTTTATGATGGACATTATTTCTGTTGGGGTAGTGAGGGTCAAATTCATATTATGGAAGTTACTTGAAATGTCTGGTCTAAGGTAATCCATAGCAGCATCTACCGAACCTGACAACCCCATCTTTTCAGTAACAGTTATAAAATGTTTGTTAAAAAGTTCTGCAACACTATACACATCTGTCACCAATGCATCATTTACTCTTAATGCTATTTGTTCCTCTTCATGTCTGGTTCTACCGGTCTCCTCCTTCACTATATCCCATATTGTCTTTATTTTGTTATCTGATATGACTATCTTTTCCTTGTAATATATTTGCTTTGACATCCGTATTACAGTCTTTAATATTTTGCAGTATTTCTTATAATGTGCTATAGCATCAACATTGGAAATGTTTCGGATTGACAGATACAGTTTTCTTTTTGTTTTACAAGATACCCCTATTCCTCGAGTAATCCATGGCTTCTTTGTAGACTTTGCTCTAACCTTGGTAAGTTTTGGGGGAAAGCAGTGTTCAAATAAGGTAAGCACTTTATTAGCAAAAATGTTATATTTTTCATTCATGCCATGAGCACTGTAAACATCAGTCCAGTGAATGTCTCTGAGGAGTGTCCTAAAATAATCAATTTTTGGCTTACTGATTACCCTCTTGAGCTCAGATTTAACAGATTTTATATCCTGTTCAGTATTAACATTTAACAGAAGGAACTGCATGTCATGGTCTGAGAGGCCATTGACTATTGGTTTTGTAATACAATTTTGTTCATTTGACTTTTCTATAAAGATATTATCAATGGCTGTTTGTGAGCAAGTGGTTATCCTAGTGGGGAACTTTACTGTGGGAATTAAGTTGAATGATAGTGTTACTAACTCAAATAGGTTCTTATTGGGAGAGTCTTTAAGGAAATCTACATTGAAATCACCAGCAACCACTATTTCTTTGTTTTTGGTTGTTAAATGGGCCAGTACAGCTTCAAGGTGGTTTACAAGCAGATTAAAGTTACCTGCAGGTGCTCGATATACACTTAATATTATGAAAGATTTTTTGTGAAAATCTAATTCTGTTGCACATGCTTCCATATGCTGTTCTAGGCAAAATTTATGAATGTCTATGTTCTTAAATTTATGACAGTTCCTGATGAATGTGGCAACTCCTCCTTTCTCCATTTCTGATCTACAATAGTGAGATGCTAACCTAAACCCTGTAACACTTAAAAGTTCTATACCAGTGGTCACATGATGTTCAGAGAGGCAGATTATGTCAGCTGGGTTTGAAGACTCTAATTCATCTATGCAGATAGTTAATTCATTAATTTTATTTCTCAGTCCTCGAATATTTTGATGCAATAAAGATAGCTGACATTTCACATTGACTGACTTAAAATTGCATGGAGTTAAAATATCTGCTGACAGTTGAAAATTCTTAACCAATGGCTGTTTATGTTGATGTAATAAGCTGGAATTATGTTTTTTGATTTCTTTCTCAAACTGAAGGTTTGTCTCAGTTCTAACCTCTCTTAAAATTTGTTTTCTTTCTGTCCTCCCTACCCTAAAAAAGGGTCTTTTCTGAATCCTATGACCACTGGTATTTTACCACTCATGACAGTGCCTCCCCCCTTTAACTTTCCTGCTATTTCCCCAGCCAATTTACCCTTCCCCTTCCTGTTGAGGTGAAGGCCATGCCTAGTATAATCCCACCTACTGACAGAATCAACATGAACCACACCAATGTGTGACCCCGCACCCGACATGAGCAGCCGTTCCAGCTCCTATGTGAACTGGTTATTCAGTTACTTTGCTATGTGCACCATCAATGCGGGTTGCTTCAGCGCCGTATCGTGAGTAGCATCGCGTATCGTATAGCATATCGTACATCCCCAGTGAAACCGTGCTTAAATCACTTTTCTTATTCCACCGATTCACGCAGTTGAAAGTAGTTCAGAAAATCACCGTTCCGGTAGTTATTAATAACGTAGAAACTGATAGATACTTTTTGCCCAACTGCAGTGTGGCGGCCGATGCAAGCGAATGATCTCAGATGGAAAGCTGAAGATAGAGCCAGTATCTATGGTCGGAGGATATGCACACACGATTAACTTTGGGCTGTAATTGTATGCTACTGTCAGAGTATTAGCGCAAAGCGGGAGTGGGCGACGCCGTGGAAGATGTGAGCGATTGCTGTGTTGGGTGTGGTTGCTTAATAATTTTGAAGGTACCAAATTTAGTGAACATTGTTGCCACCCTTACCGGATACACATCTTATGTCCTCCGTTCGTAGATCGTTATGCCATTAAAGCCACCTCTGCGCACTGACTGTTTGCATACAAGAGTTGTCAACTTATGTTTTGGTTTGCTTTGTTGTGGTAACTGTTGACAGTATTGTACCAGATCGAAATACTACACACGGTGCTGACATTTGAACAACAGCAAATAGACGTCTTGTCTATTTGCTTACTTTTTTTAAAAGAAATTACTAGTGTGTATACAATCGAGCTGATGCAGTAGTAATAACAACCGCAACTGATTTCTCTCTTTGTGTTTAACGTTGCAAAAGTATTACACTCGAATTAAATGCGAACAGTGGATAGGGCATGGTACACGTTGTGATTGACATAAAATAAGTTATATAAATTTTACACATCAGTTTCTTCTACGATACAGGTGTAGACAATAAATAAATTTTATACATTACACACTAACAAAATATGCCAAGTGGACCAGCGCTGTATGTGGTTATTTCACGGCCAGCACAAGAAATTGATTACATTGTTTAAATATAGCATGAGTTGAAACTGTGCAGTAGGTACTAACTGCTGCTTTTTCTTTTTTTTAAAAAAAAAAAATCTTCTAATGTGCTTACTGTATTTTATTCGAATAAACTTTATCCTAATATTCACTTTTCTTGTGCACATATTCATTAGTAGTTTCTTCAAAGCTGCTCATTGATGTATCTTTTCAAACTGTGAAGATATTTTACCAGAAAAATTGAATTCCTTATGTTGTGTACTTTTTTTTGAATTCATCATGTGTGTTTACAACCTAGCTGCAACACCTAGTAGTCATTTCTTTTGTGTATAATGCTTTCCTTGCATAGTGATGGATTTACATAAGAATTTTAAAAATTTATATTCTCAGTGAACAGTTAAAATTTGTAGCCCTTTAAATAATTGAAAGCAGTGATCCATTTTGTTTCTATTTTTTATTTCTTTGAGTGCTTTCTTCTATAACATAAAAGTTGTTTGTGTGCTTCACCAAAAAATTGTAATGAGTTATGCCTACATGTACACAGTAAGTTATTTGGAGGCAAGTACTGCTACACACCGATGCTAATATATCTGGGCATAGTGTGCAGGTGACATTCATTTTGCCATCATTTCAACATATTAGTTAGTGTCAACATAAAATGTTTCTAAATAAATAGAAGCCAGGATTGCAATGGCCATGTGACCATTCGGCTCTAGGAAACTGAACCTGTAGCAAGGAACAAACTGGGTCAAGTGTTTTGTGTCATGCAGTTTTTTATTGGGCAGGGGGTGGATTTGTTACTCATTTTACAAGGAGTGTGCCAGTAATATAGAGCAACTCAAGTTAATGGATACAATAGGCCTATATGAATTTCTTTTTTTATAGGCTACGACTTTAGTTTTTTTTTTTTTTTTTTTTTTCCAAGTTGGAATGGCTCCACATAATTTTACAGCATACAGTTTACTGATACAAATTTAAAAATTAGTGAATAAATAAAACTAAATGGTTTATATTTTCGTGTCATAAATAAATGGTAAGGAAGGAAGGTAAACAGAGTAGAGATCGTTGAGATTATGGTATGGAGAAGCTGAAAATGTGAATCTGGACAGACAGTGTAGGGAAAGAAGTAGTATGTAGAATTCTTGATTGAGGTAGACCTGTATTATGGTATATGGTAATTTGATAGTAGGAGAAATGCCCAAGAAAACAATGCTTATTAAAAGATATTTGGAAGAAATGGCAAAAGAAAAAGAAAGAAGATGGAGGAAAATATGTAAGTTGATAGGCAAAGTGGATCTTAAGAAAGGTTATGTCATAGCAAAAAGACTGACAGAGAACAAGGAAAATTGGAGAGCTAATGTTGAGGAAAGACTTGCTTGTAAGAGGTGCCTAGTGATCTTTGTAGCCTTCCTTTTTGAATTTTTCATTTTGATGTGCAACGTATTTAAATAATATGCACCAGAATTCCCATTGAAAGTTTGTGTATGATGTATAGTGTTTTTGAATTTGCCTTGCGGTTTTAATTATTTATAAACAAAAGTGAGTTAAATATGGAGCAAATGTTGGCCATGAGGGCTTCATGCTGAAATTGGAAATGACTGAATCAGTTGAAAATCAGTGTTCAAGTTTTGTCGTAATGATGTGTTAAATATGAAGAAAATGTTATTGATGGTGGATGTTTACCCTGGGTTACGCTACAGATCAGTATGTTAGATCAGATTTCACTTTGTATTCACATTCATTGACTTCACCAATTTGCAGCCAAATTTTAAGTTTTAAACCTAATCTAGACTTCAGGCAATGTACTGAGCAGGGTACTGCAGTGATTAGTACACTGGACTATCATTCGAAAGGATGACAGTTCAAACTCGCGTCCAGCCATCCTTAATTACATTTTCGTCCAGCCATTCTTAATTACATTTTCCGTGATTTCCCTAAGTCGCTTAAGGCAAATGCTGGGATGGTGCCCTCAAGGTGCTGCTTTCTTTCTCCATCCTTCCGTAATCGGAGCTTGGGCTCCGTCTCTAATGAGCTTGTTGTCGATGAGATGTTAAACACTAATCTCATCCTCCTTCAGTCTGTCACCAAAGCTGAGGTGGTTATCATCTTTTTATATGGAGATGGGACACCATTACATTCTATCCAACGTGCCTATTGGCCAGAACACTAAATAAGAAAATTTGATTGTATCTCTCTAGTAGAAGGGTCTCTCTATTCATCACCAAAAATTTGTATTTGTGTGGGGATTAACTGAAACCTTCGATACTGCTTTGCCAACACGTAACCAAGCTGTCACTTTTCAACCTAACCTAAGACTAGGGCTAAGCTACAGATTGAACGCTTAAGCACAACTAAGATTTTGTATTTAGATTCATTGGCTTTGCCAACTGACAACCAAATTGTTACCTTTCATTATGACGTATATGTTGGGCTATGCTACAGTGCGATCTGTCACCACAAACTGTATTCTAAAAAAAATAGTGTAGTCACAAAAAAAAAGTTATCACTGTTCTGTTATTTTCTGATTTGCCCATATGTTACATCACATGATGAAGCAGATATCTGCTCGGTAGGTTCAGCTAACCTGTGCATGTGTGATTTAGGTTAAGGCTTACTGTGTTTTCCTGACTGTTTTCGTACACTTTAATTGTGTCAAAGTCTCTGCTTAACTGTAGCAGTGGTAACTTATTGGTAATTATGGCATTGCCTTCATCATCAAAAATGATTTTTGAAGAAATTTTGCCTTGCAATTGGGCATCATATACTACACTCCATGATATTTCAATTGGGCATATGCCAGTCATCCACAGGTGAGCCATCAAAGACTGACAAAGACATCCTCCATTTTGCAACATGTTGTTCGCTGAGAGTATCCCACTCGTGCAACAAAATCATGGTGACAGACTGAGCACGCTACCCAGCAAAAGTGCTCTCACTGGTGGAACTCGGCTGTTCACAGTGTTGCCATGGCCATTGGCACATATTCTCTCATCTTTGACTAGAGCAAATTGTGGAAATGAGGAGATCAGAGGGTTCTATGCATTATTCAACTGGTAGCCACTGTCATGGTCCATAAGATTTTCTGTCATGTACATTTCCATGGATTCTTTAATAATGGAGTACTTGAAAGATGTTGCCATAGCCAAAATTATTGTTTTATCATACTCTGCTGGATTTTCAGTGGAGGTACAATAGCAAGCCTGCTTCATAGCAGAAGGCAAGTACAGCACTGATGTTTGGTGCAGCGTTCTTCTGTGGTGTGTATTCTGGCCTATATGAGCCCTACCACACTGACAAGGTATTTTGTAAATTCCACCCTTCCATAATAATAAATGGTTCTTCACTGATCCCAACAGGTTGGCAATATTAAAGTCAGCAGAAATCCACTTTCACCTAAAAATTGTGGAAGACTCATGCTATTTTCGCAAAATATTGCTGACAAACAGAGGAAAAGCTAGGGATTTTGCTCATGTACCCTCCTATTTAACTACTTCACAGTTCTTGGTTTTAACTATTAGTGATTTGTTAATCTTGTGGATAGAATATCTGTGTCCCCTGAACCCTATCTTGAGGTGAGCGAGCTTTGTGTGCAATCTCTTTGCATCTGAGACTGTGTGAGCTCTGTGTACAAGTGTTTTAAGCACACTCATAGTTTGTGATGGTTGATGAGAACTCCATGATAGTAAATACAAATATGAATGAGAGGGATTACGATAAACTGAATGCCCCAGAGAGCAGTCTTTCTTCTGCCTAACCAAAACGTCGAGGAAAGGCAGACAGCTATCTTTCTCTAATTCTGTAGTTAACCAGATGTTCTTATGAATCAAGTTGAGGTGATGTAAAAACTCCATTAATTCATCTTCTCCATGAGGCCACACTATGAAAGTATCACCAAGTTGGTCTATGGGCTGCTGATTCAAATGCGCTCTTCTCATCGTCCTCCCATAAAAGGGTAAGGCACACAGGGGACTACCCATAGTGAAACCATCAGTCTGCTCAAAATTTTCATGGTTAAACATAAAACTGGTTGAGGAAGGATTGTGCCAAAACAAAGCAGTTTAGTCCACCTGAAACTTGTTACCAATTATAGCCAAAGAATCTGCTGGAAGGACTTTGTAAAAAGAGATACCATGTCGAAGCTATCTAAACATCTGACGTACTTAGACGGAGAGCCCCAGTCTGTTGATAAAATTGGCGGAGTTTCATATATAATGTGAAAATTTGCTCACCAATGATCTCAGCAAAGGAGTAAGATATTTGGCTACATCAAATACTAGGACACCAATGTTGCTTACTATTGGCTGTAAAGTTAGACTTTCTTTATGAATTTTAAGAAGGCCATACAATATTGGTGCTACACAACCATGCAGTCTTGACCTTTTGAAGGTCTCTTGAGGTAACGAGGAAGAACTCAGGAGTGCACGAGTCTTCCATTGCACACATCCTGTAGGACTGTAATCAATCTTCATATAGGTAGAATCACTTATTAGACTGTACATTGTATCAATACACAAACTGTGAGGGAACAGTGTTGTTTCATTACCTTTATTGGCCTTTGTGCCACAATGTTACGAACCTCTTTGAGATTTTGTAGACTCCACCACGTGTGCGTTAGTTAAGTTGTTGCATTGAGGAGGAGTTTCCACTCATAAAACTTCTAAAAGTGGGTTGTGCCCTAGATGTAGGTATGAAATTAAGTTCTGTACCTGATACAGATAGAGATGGATTGTTCACATTTTTATTCTGTGAAGTTGACAGTGCAATGTTATGTAGTTATCATCTGTGGTAATGACTTGTGATAATAATACTCTTACTGATTCGTATTTATAATCATCGAGTCATCATCACCCGTCACAATAGATGAATGTGCTTGAAAGACTAGTATACGGAGGTCACAATCTCGGATGCAGATAGGTTGCACAGAGAGTTCACCCATCTAAAGACAGTGTTCAGGAAAGATAGATATTCTACTTGGCAGATTAACAGGGCACTAGCAGTTAAAACCAACAATCTAGAAGTGGATAAAGAGAACAGCACACTAGCAAGCTCTCTAGCTTTTCTTCAGTTTGTTGGCAGTATTTTGTTTAAAATAGCAAGAATCGTCCATTATTGATATGGTGTGCATCAGTTGAGGCATAATGAGAACTCTGGCCAGGGAAACAAACATTATAGAATCAGTTTTATAAGTATTCAAGAACACAAGTCTCCTTTGTGGAGTTTTCAGTTATGTAAAAATGGAAGTTCATTTGGAACTTTGAGTTCCAACAAGGAAGGCAAATAAAGACTAAGTGCTCAAAGGCCAAAGTGAGTAATGAAAAGGTTCAAGTCCAGAATCACTTGGAATGTTCTGGAGTTAGAGCACAAGTAGTTGTGGTCTCAGCAGATGGAGGCTGTGTGTGCTTAGTTGGCTTAAGGTCCAAGTCTGGAGAAGCAAACTCACTGTCCTAAGCTCGGTAGAGTGTAGCAGTTAAACACAGCATGGCAACTGTCTGCTGATGGTTCTTTAGGGAGAGCTGTGGTGGACCACTACTGTGATTGGTGTGTGGCGAAGAGAACTCGAAGGAACAACTGTTTCAATAGCTGAGCTCAAACTACTGATCCGTGTTTGTGTGTCGGCATAAGTACTGTCGAGGTGCACGGATATGGTGCAAGCTGTTAGACACTCACAGGACAAGAAATTGGTATGTTGTTGTTGTTGTTGCGTGGAACATTACCAATGTACGAGACGAGTGCAGATTGTTGTTTGGCTTGCAGATGCTTGTGCCCGTTGCGGCAAACAGCACCTGATATGTGGCCAATTGCGGGATGTGAATATGTTGCAGACTGCTGTCTTGTAGGAGGGACACAGCATCCCTTCCTCCAGGAAAGAGATGGCAGAGCCATATTAGTGAAAAGTAACAATCAAGCCTCCTTTCTCCCCCCTCAGAAAATGATGGTGACACCAACTGGAGGTGTAGGGCGAGGAGCTGTTGCAGCATTGACCCTGAGAAAGTGGAATCAGAGATGTCCAGAGGCTTGGGTCCTGTACCCACCGGTGGCGTGGACAGGCCAGGAGCGGCTGCCAAAACTGGCAGCGGCCAAGGAGCGACCACCTGAAGCGAATCTGCGAGATACCACATAGGGTAAGAGATATGTTGTCGTTGGGTGGCTGATAGTGATGCAAGAATGCCATGGAAATGTAATGACAACACCTGGAGCGTGGAGAGTGGTGTGTGAGCACAGGGAAAGAACATGATACAGTGCACCTGGGGAACAGATGTTGGTGTGAATGCACCCAAAGATAGTAAAACTGTGCTTGGAGGATGTATGAGAGCACAGATACACCTGAAAAGTAAAGGTATTGTGTCAGGAAGGCATGAATGAGTGCGGGAGCAATTGAGAAGTAGAATTGTTGTCCCAGGATGGCATAGAAGGGTGTGGGAACATTTGGGGTGAAAAATTATTGTGCCTGGAGGGGCTAAATGGGTGAGGGAACACTTAGGATGCAAGATTATTGTGCTTGAGAGCATAGATTGGTGCAGGAGCACTGGGGATATAAGATCATTGTGCCTGGAGAGCTTAGATGGGTGGGGAGCATTTGGGGTGTAAGATTGTACAAGGACAGTGCTTGAGAAGTTGTTTCTACATTGGGGAGAAACATACTCATTGCCAGTTGATAGGACAAAATGTTGAAAGGTGGTGGTGGTGGTGGTGGTGGTGGTGGTGGTGGAGGTGGAGGAGGATGTTGAGCCTATACAAAATTCTTCTATCTCGTCACCAGTTGATGGGATGAAATATTCAAAATGGTCCAGAAGTCAATGGCGGCACTGGGGCTGATGAAAAGTTCTATTTCCTTGTCACCTGTCAGTGGGATGAAACTTTTGAGCTGTGACGCTGGAACCAATGAAAATGTTTACCTCCATCACTAAATGGTGTGAGAAACATAAAATCTGTTGCTAATGGTGGGACAAAAAATAAAAATAAAAAAAACACCGTTTTCTTGGGATGAATGAGAAACTAAGAAAATACTGTGTCGACAAATGTTCTGGGATGAAACTTGGATTAGTGAAGGTGCTGGGGACAGAAAAAAATGTTTGTCACTGACTGATGTGGGACGAAACTTGGAAGGTGGGGAGTACTGGGGCCAGGAGGAATCCTTGTCACCAACTGTTAAGAGACGGATAAGAGACAGAACTTTGAGAGGTGGTGCTGGAGCTGGTGAAAACATCTAGATGTCACCTAATGATGGGATGAAATGAAGAAGCCGATACCACTGGTGGGCAAAACATTCACAAATTTTTTATCCTTGTTACCAAGTTGATATTTCCCGCACCGATGGAGCTGCAGTGAGACACTGCCCAAGTAGACAGTGTAGAACAAGTTTATTAAATATTCAAGAACATTTGCCTCATTCATTAAGCTTTAAGTTACATACAAATGAAAGTTAATTTGGGACTTTGAAGGAAGGTAAATAATGATTAAGGACTGAAGCCCAAAGTGAGTAACTAAAGTGTTAAAGTCCAGATTCTCTTGGAATTTTCTACAGTTAAAAACACAAATAGTAATGGTCTCACCAAAGGGATGCCACATTTACTTATTTGACGTATGCAAAAGTCTGGAAAAGTTCCCCCTGTGGGGCCAGGAGTGAGAATAGGCCCGAGGTATTCCTGACTGTCGTAAGAGGTGACTAAAAGAAGCTTCATATGTTTCGGCCTTTATGTGATGGTCCACTGTAGGGTTTGACCTCCATTTTTCAAAATTTTCCCGAAGAACGATCCAATTGGGGAAGGGTGCCTTACATGGTGCATAGGGTCCATTGTGTGCTGAGACCTCTCGCATACTTAATCGGCGTGGATCTGCACTTCTGCTCATTCTCCAGGTGTTGGGCGAGGTCATCCTCCTGGGTGCGTTTTCCTCCATCCTCTGTGCAGTATCGCTTTCTGTGCTGTTGATGATAATGGACTTCTTAGCTCATTTAAGCTTGAGATCCAGCACAGTAGCCAGTCCATCGTGGTGGAGCCGCCATGTACACTGCTGGTTGTAGCCCCCTGACCACACTGGGATTGAACTGCTGATGCCTGCGCTGTTAACTCCCCACATATGTCAAGGAGTAGATGCCTGTCACCCTGGGGCATTGGGATTCCCGGCAATGGCCATCCTGCCAGATGGCCTTTGCTGCGGCTGGGTTGTGCCCATGGGGAGGCCCCATGGTCGGAGTGGGTGACAGGGCAAATGACGCGCCATGAAGTGTAGTACGCCATCTCTTGCTGGTGGTCAAACATCAGCAGTCTCCAAGCGATAAAGGTCTTACTTCAATGCTAAGAAATACGACCCCGAATCATTCCCCTCCCTGGCCACACCATGGGAGGGACACCAGGCTGAGGGTGAAGCTTATTCACCCCGGTACCTCATATGTAAGAGAGTTGATGGGGAATCTTTCTTGTCAATGAAATCTCAGTTTTTTGTGGAGCATTTAGAGGACAAGTTTTGGGAGGTAGAGGGCTTGTCCAAAATGTGGTCAGGGTCAGTCTTGATCAAAACAGCATCCTCTACCCTGTTACGGGCACTACTTGCCTGTGAAAGGCTGAGGGATGTTTCTGTTTCCATAATGCCCCATAAGAGCTTAAATATGGTCCAGGGTATCATATTTCACAGTGACCTCCTTTTGCAGTCTGGCGATGAGCTACGCGCCAATTTAGAGTGGCGAGGTGTCCATTTCATCTGGCGCATCCACCTGGATTCGAGGGATAATCATGTTGCCACCGGTGCCTTCATCTTGGCCTTTGAGGGTGACACATTACCCGAGAAGGTCAAGGTGATGGTCTACCGCTGTGACATAAAGCCATATATTCCTCCCCCGATGCAGTGATTTAAGTGCTGAAAGTTCGGGTATATGTCTTCCTGCTGTACTTCCAGTGTCTCCTGTCAGGATTGTGGATGTCCTTCATAACCCAATACTCCCTGTGCCCCACCTCCCACCTGTGTCAACTGCAGAGAGCACCATTTGCATTGCTCGCCAGACTGCAGGATTCTCCTGAAAGAAAGAAAAATAATGGAATACAAGACCCTGGATCGATTGACCTACTCTGAGGCTAAGAGAAAATATGAGTGACTACATCCTGTGCTTATGACGTCTTTCTACATCACCGCTGTGATAACAGTTCTACCATCTTCCGGTCCACTGTGTACATTTGGCTCTCAGAGCCGTCAGACTCTACCTGCCCCCTTGATGGTGGGGGGCACTTTCCTTTCTGTTGCTCCTGCACAACCTACTTCAGGAGCAACACCCCCCCCCCCCCCCCCCCAACCATTTGGAGCCATCAGTCCCCACTTCTCAGCAGGAGAAGCATAAGTCTCCTTTGGTTCCTCTCACCAGGAAGGGATCCCTTGTGTCACTCCCTTCCCAGGTTCCTATCAGTGGCAAAGCTGACACCTGCCAGTGGCTGAAGCAACCACAGTTAGCTGGTCGAAGGGCTTTATGGTCCTCCTCAGTCCCTGAGACTGAATCAGTGAAGCCCTCCCGGCTGGACAAACCTAAGGAGCAGCGAGAGAAACCTAAAAAAAAAAAAATAGACTCCCAAGAACCAAGGCATTGCGGTGCACCCGCACCCCCACTCCCTACAAGCTGTGTGTCTGAGGATGAAGTGGAGATTCTGGTGTCCTCCGAGGACCTAGATCTCGCTGGGCACTCAGACACAATGGATGTCGATCGCACAGGTACTCATCTGGTGACAGCAGGTGACCCTGAGGCGTAGAATGCCTCATTGTTTCATGCCTTCCCAGTCTCATAATCACGTAATCCTCCAGTGGAATTGCGGCAGTTTTTTCCACCACTTGGATGAGTTATGGCAACTGTTAAGCATTACACCTGCTTTCTGCATTACTCTCCAGGAAAGCTGGTTCCCGACGTATTACAGGAACCGTAGCGACTATAATGGAGTGTCAGGTGGAGTTAGTGTCTATGTCCTGAACTCAGTATGTAGCGAACCTGTGCCCCTTGAAACCCCTCTTGAAGCTGTGGCTCTCAGGATAAGAACTACACAGGAAATAACTGTCTGCAATATATATCTTCCTCCAGGTGGCGCAGTACCCCTGAACATATTGGCTGCACGGATTGATCAACTCCCTAAACCTTTCCGACTTTTGGTAGATTTTAACGCGCATAACCCCTTGAGGGGGTGGTGCCATGCTTACTGGCCAAGGTAGGGAGGTTGAAAATTTACTGTCAGAACTCGACCTTTGCCTCTTAAATACAGATGCCCCCACACACTTCAGTGTGGCACATGGCACATATTCAGCCTTTGATCCCTCAGTTTGCAGCCCTGGCCTTCTCCCATCTACCTTCTGGAGATTACATGACTACCAGTGTGGTAGTGACCACTTCCCCGTCTTCCTGTCACTCCCCTGGCGTCCTGTCCGTGGGCGCCTACCCAGATGGGCTTTAAACCAGGCAGACTGGAAAGCCTTCACCTCTGCTGTCACTGCTGAATCTCCCCCACATGGTACCATCGATGTTGTCATTGAGCAGGTCACTACACTGCTCGTTTCTGTGGTGGGAAACGCGATCCCTCATTCTTTAGGGTACCCCCAGAGAAAGACTGGCCCTTGGTGGTCGCCAGAAGCTGCTGAGGCAATTAAAGAGCTCCCTTGGTGGTCGCCAAAAGTTGCTGAGGCAATTAAAGAGCGTCAGTGAGCTCTACAGCGACATAAATGGCACCCTTCCCCAGAACACCTAATAGCCTTTAAGTGGCTCCGTGCCTGCATTCGCCAGCTTATAAAACAACGGAAACAGGTTTTTGGGAGAGGTTTGTGTTGACCATTGGATGCCATACGTCACTTTCCCAAGCCTGGACGAAGATCAGACATCTTTTTGGGTGCCAGACCCCAACAGGTGTCCCTGGCATTAACATCAATGGTGTGTTATCTACTGACACAAACATGATTGCCGAGCACTTTGCTGAGCACTATGTTCGAGACTCTGCATCGGAGAACTACCCCCCAGCCTTTCGCAGCCTCAAATGGCAGCTGGAAAGGAAAGTCCTCTTGTTCGGTACACGCCACAGTGAACCTTATAATGCCCCAGTTACAGAGTGGGAGCTCCTCAGTAACCTTGCACATTGCCCAGACACAGCTCCTGGGCCAGATCGGATCCACAATCAGATGATTAAACATCTCTCATCTGACTACAAGCGACATATCCTCGTCGTCTTCAACTGGATCTGGTCCGATGGCGTCTTTCCATCGCAGTGGCGGGAGAGCACCATCACTCCAGTGTTCAAACCCAGTCAAACCCACTTGATGTGGATAGCTATCTGCCGATCAGCCTCACTGACTTTCTTTGCAAGCTGCTGGAACATATGGTGTGTCGGCGGTTGGGTTGGGTCCTGGAGTCACGTGGCCTACTGGCTCCATGCCAGGGCAGCTTCAGCCAGGGTTGCTGTACCACTGATAATTTTGTGTCCCTCGAGTCTGCCATCCGAACACCCTTTTCCAGACACCAACATCTAGTTGCCATCTTTTTTGACTTATGCAAAGCATATAACACGACCTGGAGACATCATATCCCTGCCACTTTGTATTAGTGGGGTCTCTGTGGCCCACTCCCGATTTTTATCCAAAACTTCCTGTCGTTTCGTATTTTCCGTGTCCAAGTCGGTGCCTCCTAGAGTTCCCCTCCCCCTCCCCTCTCCTCCCTCCCCCCGTATTCATGAAAATGGTGTTCCACATGGTTCCATATTGAGTGTGTCTCTATTTTTAGTGGCTATTAAAGGTCTAGCAGCAGCTGTAGGGCCATCAGTCTCACGTTCTCTGTATGCGGATGACTTATGCATTTTGTGCTGCTCCTCCAGTACTGGTGTTGCTGAGTGGCACCTACAGGGAGCCATTCACAAGGCGCAGTCATGGGCTCTAGCTCACGGCTTCCAGTTTTCAGCTGCGAAGTCGTGTGTCATGCATTTCTGTCGGTGTCGCACCGTTCATTCAGAACCAGAACTTTACCTTAATGATGATCCACTCACTGTAGTGGAGACATATCGATTCCTAGGACTGCTTTTCAACGCCCGATTGACACGGCTAACTCCCTTCGTCAGCTTAAGCGGAAGTGCTGGCATCACCTCAATGCCTTCCGCTGCCTGAGCAACACCAACTGGGGTGTTGATCACTCTACGCTGCTGCAGCTTTACAGAGCCCTTGTTCAATATCACCTTGACTATGGGAGTCTGGTTTATGGTTCAGCAGCACCCTCAGCATTGCATTTACTTGACCCAGTGCCCACTGTGGCATTTGCCTAGCGACGGGAGATTTTAGAACGAGTCCTGGTGGAGTCCGGAGTCCCTCCATTGAAGGTTAGGCATGCACAACTGTTCTCCAATTATGTTGCACACATTAGTAGTTCTCCTGTGCATCCGAATTACCATCTTCTTTTCCCAACCATGGCGGTTCATCTCCCGCATTGGCGGCCCAAGTCAGGGCTTACGATTGTAGTTTGCGTCCGGTCCCTTCTGTCTGAACTGGAGTCCTTCCCATTACCACCTCTCCTCGAGGTCCATTCATGTTCACCTCCATGGTGTACACCTAGGCTGCGGATTCTTCTGGACCATTTGCATGGCCCTAAGGACTCCGTTAACCCTGCGGCTCTCCGCTATCACTTCCTCTCGATTCTCAAATTGTACCGGGCCCATGGAGTGGTTTACACCGATGGCTGATGGTCACGTAGGCTTTGCATATGTTGATGGAGGAAATAATGAACAGCACTCCTTGTCAGGTGCCTGCAGTGTTTTCACTGCAGATCTGGGGGCCATATCTCGTGCTCTTGAGCTCATCTGCTCATGCCCTGGCGAGTCATTTCTCCTGTGTACTGATTCCTTGAGCAGCCTACAAGCGATCGACCAGTGCTACCCTTGCCAGGACACATCGGAATCCCAGGCAATGAACTTGCCAACTGGCTGGCCAAACAGGCTATGTGTAAACCGCTTCTGGAGATGGGCATCCCTGTAACTGACCTGCGTTCTTTCTTATGCCGCAGGGTTTTTCGGCTGTGGGAGACGGAATGGCATAACAGTATGCACAACAAACTGTGTGTCATTGAGGAGACTACGAATGTGTGGAAGTCTTCCGTGCAGTCCTCTCGCAAGGAATCAGTTGTCCTCTGCTGGCTCCGCATTGGGCATATGTGGCTAACGCACTGTTACCTCCTCCGTCACGAGGACCCACCTCAGTGTCACTGTAGCTCACAAAAGATGGTCATCAACCTCTTGCTGGACTGCCCAATTTCCGCCACTCTTGCTGCGGACTTCTAACTTTCCCAGCACCCTACCTTTAGTGCTGTGCGACAGTGCCTCAACAGCAGCTTTAGTTTTATGTTTTATTTGTGAGGGTGAGTTTTATCAAATGACCTAAGTTTTAGTACATGTCCTTTGTCCCTCTGTGTCCTCCTCTGTAGGGTTTTTAGGGTGGAAGTTTTAATGTGTTGCAGAGTGGCTGTCTTCTCCTTTTTATTCTCATTATCACCCTGCCATGGTGATCTGCTCTCTTGTTTTGATCTCTTCTACATGTGTCCTGCGTCTCTCTGTGGTTTTCTTGGCTGATTTTGCCCATTTTACTGTTTGTTGCCCTTATGTCATTCTTGTGGTTTTCTCCTTTCTTCCAGCTGTGTTTTGTATGTCTCGATTATTTTACTCCCACCCTTGTGGAATTATTTTAATCGGAACGAGGGACTGATGATCTAGCAGTTTTGTCCCCCCCCCCCTCCCTTGTCTCCCCCTCTTTTAAACCAACCAACCAATCTGGAAAAGTAAAGACACTGACCTAAGCTTGATAGGGATTAGAAGTTAGAGACGACACCAACTGTCCAGCAATGTTTCCTTAGGGAGAGCTCTGATGGACAACTCATGTGGTTGGCACCTGGTATAGAGAACTCACAGGAATCACTGGTGTGCTAGCTGAGACTGAACTGCCATTCCATGGTTGTGCACCGACATAAATACCGTTATAGTGCATGGATACAGTGCGAGATGCTAGCGGCCATGTGACATCATGTAGGAAAATAGTGCCCGCAATTACGGCGTAATGGTCACGGAAGCACATGTGGTTGGTAGCAGCCAGGGTGTCCTTTGTGCAGGGTGGCATAGAATCTGAGGACAACAAGTCTGCATGTTGTTGTCTGGAACATTTACCAAAATAAGAGATGAGTACAGATTGGTGTTTGGATTGCAGATGCCCTGTATCTTTTGCAGCAATGAAGCCTTAAGTGTGGCCACCGTTGGGATATGAGTTTGTTGCAGGTTGCAGTCTTGTAGAAGGGGGGCAGCAGTAATTTTCAGGTGAAAGTGGTTTTCTGGCCACCATCTAAGTATGCTGACCTGTTGAAGGACAGTGTACTGTGAGAATCTGGAATTCACAAAATACCCTGCCAGTGTGATATCTGTACTACTATATAAAGACAAGTCCATCTTTAACGTTGTTACCAAAAAATCTTGAAATGTGATTGAGTAATTTATTTCAAATTTTTGCATGATGCTCTAATAAACATTTTATTTACCTCAGATCTTTACACAAGTCAGTAATTAGGATTCAGACAGACATATTACTTTAAATGGCAGTGTAGAGGTTTTCTGTTAAAACCGATTGTGAGAAAGAAATTGCTATGCTATGCTGTGCTGTGAAAATGTGCAGTTTCGTTTTCTTTCTTACATCAGTTTTAATTACAGTAGCAGGGCATGTAAACCATTAGACAAACTGTTTCTCCCATGTTTATATTTCGTCCTTATATATAAATTTTAAAAATATTTTACATACAACAGTGTGGTGTTTTGTTTTCTTCTTTGGCATTGGTTTTACAGAAAACAGGCAACTTTAATTTATGGCTTTGATTAAAATACTGCTAAAGAATACGGATTGTCCAAAACTTTGTGATCCTAACCATTTGCTTATTAAAACTATGTGGAATACTGTCATTGAAGCTACTACCCCCACAGATCTAACTGCTGGAAAGGCCTCTCTCATACTCTTATATACCAATAATCCCAATCAGTTTACTCATTCATTTTGAGTGATTTCAATTCCCAATCAAGGTTTCATTTTGAATAAAGGTCAGAGAGAGGGAAAAAGAGGAGATGGATAAAGGGGGGGGGGGGGGAGAAATGGACGCAGAGAGGGGAAGGAGGAACCAGACGGAAAGAGGGGGAAGGTGGAGATGGCTCGAGATAGGGTGGAAGAGTTAATGTACAGAGAAAAGGGGGGGGGGGGGAGATGACAAACAGAGCGGAAGGGGGGACGGGAGGAGGAGTTAAGGATGTGTACCCAATTTCCATACATATTCAGCAATTGCAAAGCATTGCTGGGTTTGCTAGTGTCTTACATAGGTTAGACCACTGCACTTGCCTTTTGAAACCAAGCAAATTGGCTATTCCAAAACATTGTATCTCCACTAGTTATTCAGTGGAGTGTGATAAAACAATAATTACGGCCACATCAATGTCTTTTTGGTGGTGGTGGGGGTGGTGTTGGTGGTGGTGGTGATGATGAGATGGTCCCATACTCCAAGCAGTGTAGGGGACGATGTGGGAGAACCCCACCGACTACTAGGCAAGGTCCTAGTGAAGGTGGTTTGCCATTGCCTTCCTCTGACCATAATGGGTATGATTGATGATGATGAAGATGACACAACAACACCCAGTCATCTCGATGCAGGGAAAATCCCTGACCCCGCCGGGAATCGTACGTGGGATCCCATGCGCAGGAAGCGAGAACGCTACCTCAAGACCACGAGCTGCAGATGTCTTTTTGGTACTCCATTACTAAAGAATTCACGGAAATACACAGCGGAAAACTTAATGAACCGCGACAGTAGCTACCAGCTGGATAATGAGTGGAATCCTATCCTCTCAATGGACTGCTCTAATCAAAGATGACAGAGCATGCCTATCACCAAAGCAACTCTATTGGACTATCAAGTCCCGCAGTTCAACCAAATAGGGTGCTTCCACCAGGTAGTGTGGTCAGTACATCAACATGATCTTCACACATGCATGGAATACCTCATAAGCATGTTACATATATTCTGAAGATATTTGCATAACAATGTTCTCTGTAATTACCATTTAAACATCTTTGACAACTTGTTTCATTAGTAACACAGTTATTAGATAATAATTGTAAGATCATTAAATGTATTTCTTGTTAAGATGAAGCTGTCAGTCCCAGTGTTCAGTTCTCTATATATGATGAGTCTGGTTTCTGTACCAGATACTGCAGTTAATTTAGTAGTTAATGAAACTTTTTACACAGCTGTGTGAATTTTTATTTCAGGTGAACATACTCAAATTTTAGGACGAAAATGGCAACTGAGAAAGTGACTCTTGCAGATGCTCTGTCTAATGTGGATGTTCTTGATGAATTGACATTGCCTGATGAGCAACCGTGCATCGAAGCTCAACCATGCTCTGTTTTATACCAAGCAAATTTTGATACAAACTTTGAAGATCGTAATGGATTTGTTACAGGAATAGCAAAATACATCGAAGAAGCAACAGTTCATGCAAGTCTTGTAAGTCAAGAAATGCTTAAAGAAATATTTATTATATCATTTCAATAGTGAATAATTTGTAACCTGTATATAAATACAACCGAAAGTACAATGTAGCTAAACTAGTTGAACCAGTATTCAAGGCACTGGAGGAATGGATTTCAAATGCCCAGCTGGCTATTCAGGTTTAGATTTTTTACAAAGTCCTATGACCTTAAAAGATGACTACTGGGGCAGTTGCCTTCTCCTGTGGCCTTGTCCCATTCCTGTATGACCAGGAATGTTGCTCTGTATCTAACAATACTGGGTGAACTAGTGATCATAATAATTATTCTGAAAAGGTGGTCTTGGTCAAAGAAGAGGCAACAGAAAAAGAAACCCACTCTGCTGTTAAAGGCTTTCCCAGTGTAACTTTTTGAATGGTTTTCAGGCATTTCAACAGAAGTTGTCGTGGAAACTGAATTTCCATAACAACATGTGATGCATTGTCCAAGAAGCTTTGAAGTTAAGGTCCTTGATGATTTCCATATTGGAATGATGTATGTGGTAGATTATGAAAATTTATGCCAACTAATATGGTTTGTGCCAAGTCCTGCCTCTATGCAAACCTTTTTCTTAAATAAGGGTGTATACGACCTGAGACAACTGGGAGATCCAGGAAAAACCTGGGAATTTTTTCATCCGGGAGAAAACCAGGAAAAACCCAGGAATTTTTTGTTCTTTTAGTTTTCAGTTAAATTTTTGTATTTTTGACTGGTAAGAATCAATACTTAACAAAAGGATATTACTGTATCCCGCTATTGCAGAATAATACTGCAACAATAAAATGTGAATGAGAAAACAAAACGAAAATAAAACATAAATTGCAAAGGAAATGTGCCATATACAACAACAAGACACAGTGCTCATACAAGCGTTTGCCAACAGCAAAATGTGTCAAAGGCTTTAGGAAGACTATGAAATGCTTCATAACAACAGACTGCCTCTGATGAGCGTGACGTC
Source organism: Schistocerca serialis cubense (assembly GCF_023864345.2). Taxonomy (NCBI): domain Eukaryota; kingdom Metazoa; phylum Arthropoda; class Insecta; order Orthoptera; family Acrididae; genus Schistocerca; species Schistocerca serialis. The sequence goes on from NC_064644.1 coordinate 124,592,892, forward strand.
AAAACTGTTTACATTAGATTTGATTTAGCAGTTACGAGTGGGCTCATGTACATGCGCAGTTGCAGTTGAGTGGCGTATGAGTAGTGCCTTCTCCTGTTTCTGGCTACAGAAATGTGGCTGTTGGCTGTGTAAGCAGTTGCTGCAAGCAGCTAGATGCAACCAGGAAAAATTTTACTGCTGTGCCCAAGCTGCCAGATTCACGCATGCACAGCGGGCCCAGATCCATGATGGAGAGAGGGGAAAGTGGGGGGGGGGGGGAGCAAATTCTTGAGGAGAAAAACCTTGTTTCATGATGTGCCCAGCATTCAGCGCACATTGTATATAGATTACTTATATGATTTTGATGCACGTCCCTGTTGGTTTTTGAACACTCTCTGTAAGTTGATTTCTGAATGAATCATAAGCCGCGTGGGGTAGCTGTGCAGTCTGAGGTGACTTGTCATGGTTTGCGTGGCTCCCCCCGTCGGAGGTTCAAATTCTCCCTCGGGCATGGGTGTATGTGTTGTCCTTAGCGTAAGTTAGTTTAAGTTAGATTAAGAAGTGTGTAAGCCTAGGGACTGATGACATCAGCAGTTTGGTCCCATAGGGAAAAAAAAAAGGAAAAAACCACACAAGTTGATTTTTGAATGCATGCGTAGTGTACGTGATGTCTCTGTCAGGGGAATGCCCATCGCATCTGGAAATAAACTTTCCTGCAGGCAAAAGGGGACCGTGCTACACAAGCTGAGCGGAGTAAAGCTGAATGATTGAACGCCAATCGCTGTCTGATTATGTTGTTGTTTGGGTTTGCGAATGATCAGCATTGTTATAATTACTAAGGAAACCCATAGATTCAGACTACCAGAGTGGAAATAAACGACTAACATGAATAACAGGTAAGAAAGATTACGTATTATCTTCTCAGTGTATCCAGGAAAATGAAATTTTGTCAGAAAATTTTTGGCCAGATCGCTACACTAGTAAGGGTCAGTTGTACAGTCCCCATCTAGCAGCCGCTTAAGTTCTATTCTGGAAGTAGTGCGGAAAATGGTTTATATGAACATTCTAACAACGCCTAACCAGAGAATAATCAGGGATAACTAAACCGGTGATTCTGGGAGGGCTAGTGAAATTAACCGTCAAATAAGTTTTGACAAAGGCAGGAATAGTTTCAGAATTAGTCATGACAAGATTGTTAGAACGAGGAAGGAGAAGAAATGGGGACATCACACAAATTAGGGAAGAATATGGCGATTCCAAATTTATATAAAAATCTCATACTATAACATCCACTATGGATAAAATTCATTCATACTACTGTTTTTCGATCTCATGCTCGAGAAACTGGAGCATATGAATGAAATGTTAAACTATTTTTTAACATAAAGCTTTTTGCTTGTAGTAGGCTTAATAGGAATTTTATGTTGGTCTTTGTCGATTATATTCTGTCATGTTATAAAAATGACCATTTGTGCCAAAACAGTCTCGTTTATTTGATGTGTGTTACGATTTCTGCAGTGTTTAGAAAGGTCTGCTTTGTTTTATCTAGCAGACACTGACAAAATATACATAATCAGATCGGGGGACCACACCAGTCTTGGGTACTATTTGTATTAACAGCTTACGCGGTATTAGACTACGATATTTTAATTTTTCATGTAGCATAACATTTGATGAACTTTGACGAACTTTGCAGAAAGGAATGCACACCATGTAAAGCTGTAGCAAGATTAGAGAAAAAGCAATGCTAGGAGCGAAGAATTGAAGAAATGTGTGCTCTATTGCTTGTCTCTTGTCTTTACTGGTTTTATGTATCCTATATTTAATTTTATGTCACCCAAAACAGAAAGTTATTAACTAACAGGCAATAAAGAGTGCAAATTTTCTGAAGAGTTCTTGTTCTCTCGATTACAAATAATCCCACCCAGTAATAATTGCAAGTTTTATTTATTTTTTATTTTTAAAAAAGAGGGACCGAACGTCAAACTGGGCGACTGGAAGCAGGAGAGGCACCACAGGACATTTTAATTTACACTGTTCTGAATGTAGTTTGATGGCATCCAGTACAAAATATACATGTTTCAATTCCATGGGGCGACATACAGTGGTGTGTGGTAGAAGAATGCTGTGTGAAGCGGGGTGGTACTACACTCTGTCACACTTAATACCAAATAACATGTCTTACATTTCCTCAAACATATATGTTTTATGCATCAGATTCTTCAGAAAGATGTGCGCTACAAAATGGACATATTTTTGAAAATTTGATTTTTTAAATTTCTGACGTCGTATCTTAAGCGCTCGGGGGGGGGGGGGGGGGGCACCACTATCTTAGTATTGCCCCGATTCGGAAATATTGCAGATCCAAGGCTGATGAGCAGAGCAATCTGATTTATAGTGAGGAATTGTGTAGTCTCCACGTGACCCATGTTTACATTTAGTGATTTTACTGTTTTCTCTTTGGTTATTGCTCTCACGTCAAATGAAAACAAAATGGATTTCTGTGGCCAAGAGCTATCAAGTGAATTAAAATACATTCACATAATTACGGAAGACTAATATATGTTATTAGTTTCAGATTTTATTTTATTTCCAATTTTCTGACAGCCATGCATTAATTGCCTTGTAGAACAATGAAGTTACTTTTGTCGGTTTGCTAAAGAAATTGGGTTTTTATTATTCTCTTATGCTGAGACAGTCAGTGTGTTAGAAACGAAGTGTTTAGTTCCACACTATTGTCTAATTTCAACTGCTCACTGCATTTCAAGTGCATCTTTTCAAAGCTTAATATCAGGTTGAGGCCTACTTCATTGGGAATCTGGAGATACCAATGTGGTCTTTTAAGTATGCACTTAAAGAGTACATGCACATGCCATTGTAGTATGGTTCACGAAATCCCGATGCTCTTGGAGTATCTTCTAATGTCTTTTTTTTATGACATAATGTAAAGTAAATTTCCTTTTGCGCAAGTTGAACTATGTGCGAGAATGTATGATGAATTTCTTAAATCACAGAGCATTAGATGACGAGCTGCTTAGAAGTTAGCCCATAAGATCAGACATTCATGTCGTTATTATTAGCAAATTGATGTAGCGCTACGGGAAGCTCTCTCCTCTACAGTAGCTAATTTGTGGAAAACTTTGAGGACAAGTCACTAGACTCGGCTAAAAATTTTACTGGTACATTTGTGTGATATACACTCCTGGAAATGGAAAAAAGAACACATTGACACCGGTGTGTCAGACCCACCATACTTGCTCCGGACACTGCGAGAGGGCTGTACAAGCAATGATCACACGCACGGCACAGCGGACACACCAGGAACCGCGGTGTTGGCCGTCGAATGGCGCGAGCTGCGCAGCATTTGTGCACCGCCGCCGTCAGTGTCAGCCAGTTTGCCGTGGCATACGGAGCTCCATCGCAGTCTTTAACACTGGTAGCATGCCGCGACAGCGTGGACGTGAACCGTATGTGCAGTTGACGGACTTTGAGCGAGGCCGTATAGTGGGCATGCGTGAGGCCGGGTGGACGTACCGCCGAATTGCTCAACACGTGGGGCGTGAGGTCTCCACAGTACATCGATGTTGTCGCCAGTGGTCGGTGGAAGGTGCACGTGCCCGTCGACCTGGGACCGGACCGCAGTGACGCACGGATGCACGCCAAGACCGTAGGATCCTACGCAGTGCCGTAGGGGACCGCACCGCCACTTCCCAGCAAATTAGGGACACTGTTGCTCCTGAGGTATTGGCGAGGACCATTCGCAACCGTCTCCATGAAGCTGGGCTACGGTCCCGCACACCGTTAGGCCGTCTTCCGCTCACGCCCCAACATCGTGCAGCCCGCCTCCAGTGGTGTCGCGACAGGCGTGAATGGAGGGACGAAAGGAGACGTGTCGTCTTCAGCGATGAGAGTCGCTTCTGCCTTGGTGCCAATGATGGTCGTATGCGTGTTTGGCGCCGTGCAGGTGAGCGCCACAATCAGGACTGCATACGACCGAGGCACACAGGGCCAACACCCGGCATCATGGCGTGGGGAGCGATCTCCTACACTGGTCGTACACCACTGGTGATCGTCGTGGGGACACTGAATAGTGCACGGTACATCCAAACCGTCATCGAACCCATCGTTCTACCATTCCTAGACCGGCAAGGGAACTTGCTGTTCCAACAGGACAATGCACGTCCGCATGTATCCCGTGCCACCCAACGTGCTCTAGAAGGTGTAAGTCAACTACCCTGGCCAGCAAGATCTCCGGATCTGTCCCCCATTGAGCATGTTTGGGACTGGATGAAGCGTCGTCTCACACAGTCTGCACGTCCAGCACGAACGCTGGTCCAACTGAGGCGCCAGGTGGAAATGGCATGGCAAGCCGTTCCACAGGACTACATCCAGCATCTCTACGATCGTCTCCATGGGAGAATAGCAGCCTGCATTGCTGCGAAAGGTGGATATACACTGTACTAGTGCCGACATTGTGCATGCTCTGTTGCCTGTGTCTATGTGCCTGTGGTTCTGTCAGTGTGATCATGTGATGTATCTGACCCCAGGAATGTGTCAATAAAGTTTCCCCTTCCTGGGACAATGAATTCACGGTGTTCTTATTTCAATTTCCAGGAGTGTATCTTAAAATGTAACACTTGCAAAAAATATCAACATTATATGTGAAAGCTTAGCTTCTCTTGCAGCTTATTAACCTTAGAGACCACTGTTATATGTGAAAGCTTTGCTTTTCTTGTAGCAACACTATGTACATTAATTTAAGACATTAACTTTTCCTGTTTGTGTATCTGCACTACTTAACAGTGATGTTGCTATTAGCTGACTACATCACGTGTCCTGTGGTCGGAATATCTGCTGTCATCAGCTGGCGGGATCACGTGACATGAGTTATGACTGGCTTTCAAAAGTGCATCGCAATCTCGATTACAATGGTTCAGAAAGTAACGTGCTGTGTTTGGTGGAATTCGAATTTATACTTTCGTAATACGAAAATATGCAGCTTACATGTTGCAACACACCAAAAATCTTTCCAAAAGGAGTTTTCTTCCCTGAGTTTCATTTTCTAAAGTTCCGAGAAATTCTACACCCATGTATAAAAACGTACCCATTCAAAGGATTGCTAAGTTTTACAGTTCCAAGGGAAAATATACTGTCACTTAATAACAAGGAAAATAGTGTGTTTTCACCTGGGAGAAAGTGTATTTTTAACCAGGAAACCCGGGAAAAATCCGGGAATTTTTTTCCTTGTCCTCGTATACACCCTGTAAATATTTAACGAGAGTGGTGTGGGTTAACGTTGTGATAAGCAAACAGATTGACTGATGATGTCATTAATGTGAAGGTGATAGGTGGCTTACAAAACAGCTGATGGTTGGTATCACAAATAACATGAAAACATTAGCAAAATAAAATCTGAAAAGTCATTGGATCTTCTGGAGACCAGGGGGCTTTGGGTTGGCTTGTTCTTGTTATTAACACTGTCATACACATTAGAAAACTTGACAAGATCAGGCCACAATGGAAAGATAGGGGATTTTGATCAGGGATGTAAATGTAGCCATGAAATACATATTGTATTTAAGACAAGGCATACTGGCTGCCGCACCGCGGTTATTGTTGCAGGTACCAGTGACTTTTGTAAGACAGGTGAGAAATAAGTGCACCTTCTTCATTTGAATGTAGTTGCGCCTAGCAGTGTCTGATGCTGATGAAACTTGGCAGACATTTTGTGTGATGTTCTAATATTCTTGAAGGGCAGTATTCTGGAAACACACACAGTACTTCATAAAATTTGCAGTAGTATCTTGTTTCACTTCTTTTATGATGTGTTGCGCAAACTCTGCTAGGTTGTGTTGGATATTTTTTTCTTCCACTTCCCACAATAGTCGGAATAGTATATTCTTTCATGTTCCCTGACAATCAACAGGGTGGATCCTTAGCAGATGCTGATTTTGTGGGTCGAATTGCTTCAGTTTCCACCATAGTTGCTGCGCCAGGCTGCTGATCAGTAGTCCAAACTCTTGCAACTTCTTTTAGGAATGTTTTAATAGTTTTTTAATGTCTGGATTTAGTTTTTTATACACTTTGTATGCAATCAAAACTCGATTTATTAGAAACAAAACTACTTTCTTTGTCCATTTATTGATTTTTTGCGTTTTTCTGTTGTATGTGTGGATGCATTGTAAACTGTTATCATTCTCACCTCCCTTTTATCTTTCTATACCTGCAGCAACATGTCACCTTGTCTTCAAAATGTAGTGTCACCTTTCTTTACAGATTTGGCATCTCTTTGTAGACACTTAGGGGGACCTCAGTTGATTCATATTGTATCACAAGCTCTTGTTTTCCCTTCTAGAAGTAGAGTAGCGTACACCTTGAGCCGTTGCCACAGTGGCATGTCGAGTAGTCCCCTGTTCAAAATGTTGGAGGAATACAACATTGAATATGGTGTTTCCAATTAGGAGTTACAAAATACTGGCCTGTTCTACCCTTGCAGCATGGGGGTGGGACGCCACATGCCGTTGGATACTCAAGGGCTATTGAGTAGTATATTGTAAATTATGATTGTGTATCCATTTCTATTTCTCCGATTACATTGCCATCTGTGGTGAAACAAAGAAAATGCTTCAGACAAAATGTATGTAGAGTTTGCCGTGGAATTGTAATCTGCAGTAAATAATGGGGCTTCCCATTGAAGGTTTCAAGTTTACCCCTGATACCACCTGCGTGGCGTGGGGTGGTGTGGTGGATTGAGTTTGGTATCATTAGATGTCCCCCTCTTAGACAAACAGATTGGAACTATACCTTTTTTTGATCCAATTTGTAGTTGTCAAGATATTTCATTGTCTTCAGTTAAAATGAATATCCTGTCTATTGAAACTCTGTTCACATTAAAAAATTATGTACTTACACTTGAAACAGGAAACATGGTATGAGTGCTTGGGATAATGTAGTTTAAGTGTAATTAACATTATTTATTCATATCATTTCACTTTTTTTCTATGAAAACAAGAGATACTTAATCATCTTTGTACCACATTCCATGTGTTTCAAATTGCAACCACCAGGTGATAATGTTTTTTGTAGTTATAAACAACTTCCATGATTTTATTTAGTGAATTTACTTTACGCAGCAGTACACAGTTGTTAGCGAGAGTGTGTAAGGCCTGCAAGGAACTGTGTGGGAGGCCCAGTACGATGTAAGATCGTGAGCAGCACTCTGTGATGTAATAAATTGTACACCTGAAATAACAGACTTTTCCCATTATGTGAGAGCCGTTCTGTTATCTGCCCTGTTTTCACACAAGGAACTGAATAGGAAACATCAACCACAACAAAACAGTGAAATAAAGATAAGTTCTGGTCAACGCTTGTTATTTTGAACAATCTGTGTTACACCCACCAAATTTCAAGAACAATTGTTTCAGCTACTATTGACAGAATTAATATTTACTTAGAATTATTTTCTGTTGACAACATTTATCCCCAGCAGGGTGGTTACATGGCAACCTGTCTGTGACTCAACACTTCCTCTATGTGGTGAGCAGCATTCTGTCCTTACCATGTATTTGTTATTTCATCCTGTTTGATTTAGTTGTGTTTCTCAGTTAGCTTTTCTGAGGTTATTTATCTATTTATATTCATCTGATAGCTATTTATAGGCTTCTGAAAGCGTAAGATGTTGAGCCCTTGTCACCAAATGTGGGGTCTTGCCCACTCATCTTGTATATGGTGCCTAAAGGATGCTGCATTCTTGGAATGCTGTACAACAGTTCAAGCAAATAACATTAGTGGTTTTATTTCAATAAAGCAGGTTGACAATACTTAACTTAAATGTACAATGGTGTCGCAAGCAATGGGTGACATGCAACATAAATCCGAGTCCTTGCTATACACAATGTTTAAACAAGCAGTGGGTATGAATCACTACAATCTGATATCATGGCACTCTCTGCTAGTCCACACGAATGCTCTGCAAATATTGTCCACTAATGTCTGGCTGAGGCTGGCAGGAGCGGTGCTTATATTTGCTTCAGCTAGGTGCTGCTCCTATCATTGTGACGTCCTGGTCAGTGGACTGTTGGCCGACATTGTTTCACCGCCTTCACTGGTCTTGCGTTCTTCTTCTTCTTCATTCCAGCACTTGTGATTATGCCAGAAACGTCAGAGTCTCTGTCAGAGCCAATTGGAAGACGTGAAAGTGCGATCACATTATCATGTTGAGCTGTTGGACAATACACAATCTCGTACTTGTATTGAGAAAACAACAAAGCCCATCTTTGCAATTTTTGGGCAGTTCCTACAGGAACCGGTTTTGTTGGATGAAACAAGGACTGCAAAGGCTTGTGATCCGCTATTAAGTAGAATTTTCTGCCATACAAATAGTGGTTGAATTTGATGACACCATACACAGTAGCCAAAGCCTCTTTTTCAGTTTTCACTGAATAGTTAAACTGAGCTTTGGACAACGCTTTTTAGGCAAAAGCAATAGTGAAGCGTCAACTTTCAATACAACTGAGCAGTGCTTCAAAGTTTTGAAAAGCTTCCTGGCACTTTTCTGTCCAAAACAAGGGGACATTCTTGCATTGCAAGTGATGCAAAGGAGCTGCAATTTGCGCAGCATTAGGTATAAAATGAATATAATAGTTCATTTTTCCTAAAACCGACGGCAATTCTGTGACATTGAGAGGAACTGGCAAATCTCATATGACTAAGAAGTGCAACTGAAGAGAACATCTTGACTGTTTATGACATAACCAAGATACTGCAACCCAGGTTTTAAAAAATCACACTTGTCCAGTCAACACTTTAGTCCAGCGCCAGATAGCACATGAAACAAATCACGTAAATTTGAATATTTTCTTCAGGTGTATGACCTGCTACTACAATATTGTCCAAATAATTGAACAGTTTGTGCAGTCAGCTGTTCCAAATACCATTGGAAAATAGCAGGTGTGGAAGCACTGCCAAAAGGCAAATGCAAATATTTAAACAAGCCCAAATGAGTATTTAGTACACACACTTTTTGAGATTCTTCATCGAGCAGTATTTGAAGATATGCATCATGCAAATTAATTTTCAAAAAGTAGCGTCCAGCGCCTAATTTGTCCATGAGATTCTCTGGTTGTGGCAATGGACAAGTATCAATGACAGTTTGTGGGATGACTGAAGACTTAAAGTCAACACAGAGGCAAATGCGACCTGAGGGTTTGGGGAGCAAAACTAATGGACTTGCCCATTGACTACCTTGTATGGGCACAATAACTCTGCTACCTTGCAATTCTTTAAGTTCAGCAGTGACTTAGTCCCATAACGCAGTGGGAGCAGTTCTGGCCTGGCAAAATTCCGGCTGAGCATTGTCTTTCAGTGTAAAACATACAACAAAATTGTTAGCTTTGCCTAAACCTTCAGAAAAGAGTTAAGAGAAGTAATTTAGAAAGTTAGCTGGACTGTATTTTGCACTGAATGTAGACACTGACAACACATTGTTGTGAATGTTAAAGCCAAACAAATCAAATGAATTAAGACCAAATATGTCCTCACACTTGCATGATTGTAGCGCTGTAAAAGTCACTGTTCGCTTATGAGAGCAGTACATGGTGGGCAAAGTACATTTTCTGAGAACGGGAATGTCTTGTCCATTATAAGTTGTCAGTTGCGTGCTAGTTTTAGACAGGTGTGGGGAGCCTAACAGTTCATATGTGTGACGATTTAGCAATGTGACAGAGGCACCCGTGTCCAACTGAAATTTGACGTTTCCCACAAATAAATAAATGAACAAAAAGTTTGTTTGACTGGTGTATCACTGACGCAACTGCACTCTTGCTAGTTGCAGACTTGGAATATACTACATTTAATGACATGGGCCTCGGAACTAAATTTTTGGGAGTGGGTAAAATTCTTATGTTTGTTCTGTTGCAAACATACAGATTGCAGATGTCCTTTCCTATCACAAGCGTAGCACTGAGCCTGTCAGGAGGAGCCGCCTGGGCATTTGTACCGTGAATAACACCTAGGGCAAGACTTAATTCTGTTTGTCTGTGTAGCTGCCTGTTTAACTAACTGCTTACACGGGTGTGGAATGTTGTTTACTCGGCATGGCTTGTGCACGCCGCCAGTGTGGAATGGGGCGATTGCAACTACGGAACTCAACCCAGCAAATAGGTGGGTGCTCAAATGTATGAGCCGACAAGGCACCGAAATCGTACTGATCTAATACTTGCACTACCTGCTGAAATGATGGATTAGACTGTTTTAAAATTTGTTCTCCGAGTTTGACATCAGGTACATTGTACACGATCACATCACACAACATAGCATCTGAATACAAAGCATCGCAAGCACATTCGAATTTGCATTTACTTGTCATAACCTGCAAATCTGTTACCCGCTAACTATAAGTTTGTTCTGACCATTTTTTGCAATTAAAGAATTGATACCCAGCTGCTACCATATTCACTTGTTGGTAATAATAGTTAGCTAGCGAAGCAATAATCTGGTTGTAACTAAGTTCACTCTGAATGGCATTAGGAAAAAGTTTTTGAATGAGGCAAACACTGCACTTCCTATTGTGGATAATAGATAGGGAAGTTTCACAGTACCTGAAACATTATGGGTTAGTATATGGGCCTCGTACTGGGCCAACCACTCGAATCATTTGTCTTCCTGTTCACAAAACTGTCGAAATGGTGGTATAGCAGCTGTAGTAGGCAGTGCCTGTTCCATCGGGCGCACAGCGTTGACGAGTAGCTGCTGCACCTTGTCGAGTAGTGCTGATATTTGCTGCGTGTGAAACTGAACATCTGCATTAGCTGTGTTGCATCTAACACTTGCGGCTGTGGTGCCTGAGCAGGGGGCGGGACAGGTGGGATGGTCATGTTGGAAGATACAAATGCAACAAACAGACAAAAATATGTACAAAGAAATTTTCTGCAACACACACCTGAAAACACGAATTAGCAAAAACGACAACAAACTGTTAAAGCAATATGCGCCCCTGCAGAGTAAAGACAAGAGAGAATTAAGGCACCAGCAAAAATATGGAAAGGAGAATTCCATGGCTGCCAGGCACAGAGTTCGGTTGGATACTCGTCGCCAATAATGTTGAGTCCTTGTCAGTAAATGTGGGGTCTTGCCCACTTGTCTCATATAGGGTGCCTGAAGGATACTGCGTTCTCGGAATGCAATGGTGTTGGACGTGATGGGTGACATGCAACATAAATCCAAGTCCTTGCTCTACACAGTGTTTAAATAAGCAATGAATATGGATCACTGCAATCTGATGTCGTAGCACTCTGCTAGGCCATGCTAATGCTCTGCAAATACAGTCCACTAATGTCCTGCCGAGGCTGGCAGGAGCGATGCTTATATTCACTTCGGCTATATGTCGCTCCTATGGTTGTCGTGTCCTGGTTAGCACAGTATTGGCCGACGTCTTTTCACCGCCTTCTCTGGTCTTGCATTCTTCTTCTTCTTCATTCCAGTGCTTCTGGTTATGCCAGAACATAAGGAACCTACTAACTAGTCTTCTGTGTATCATTCACAGTGGCCATATGCCAGTGTGAGAGGCATTATGTATTCCGTACATTCAACTACGTCACTAAAGCAGCAATAGTTGCCCATCAGTAACAATAAAAAATATATATTCCTTTGATAACTACATTTTGGCTGACTTTTGCCTTCAGACAGCTGCCCTCTTGCAATTTAATCTTGGATAATGGACTTCGTTTTTGGTGTCAGTTCAAGTATCTGAATAGAGGATCTTCATCTGTTTTTTTCTCCTTAAATGAGAATGAGCCCTTACGCTAATGTCCATCAGCTCTTCTTTATCAGCTCAGTTTAAATCAAGAAAGGCACTAGCCACTTATTCTGCTTGTTGTTTGTGAAAATGTCTTAAGGATAGTTTAATGAGTTCTTTGATTAAACGGAAGTGGATTATTACAAATTCGCTCATTGTATGAATCAAGGCAATATAAATCAGAATTAGATTAGCCAGCTGTTGGACAAATGATGACTACTTTCAAAATTCTCATAATAAATATAATGCTCAGAGTATCATTAACACAGAACTTGGTAGAACGTGTGACAAAACACTACAGATTATGTTAATGTTACTGCAGATGACTTTTTTAAAAATGGTCAAAGGCTAAGGTCAGTTCCCAACTCCTGATATTCAAAGCCCACGCCTGACTCTAACTCTGCTTATGTTAATGAGTTTCTACAAAAATTTGCAAACACTGTAATAATTTGTATCTGGACGGAAGTAGAAGTACACGGTTTTAAAAAATCAGTGACAAAACTGAGCTGAGCTGCTCCAAGTCTGAAGACATTTATAGCCTTTCAACTGTGAAACACATACGCTCTACTGAACACAGCTGTTAAGATGTGCATTTTAAAGCCCGTGGTTACTAGACAATTTTTTTCTTTTGGTCCATACTATTTCCTCCCAAAACATGGAAGGTAAATAGACAGTGGTAGAAGAGATTTGTTTCATAGTATCAAAGATGAAGTAATGCTTATAGCTCTTAAGGTCAGTATTTTAGACTTTTTTTTTTGCTTCAAATAATCATTCCTGTCATATCCCTGAATTTTGACCATTTCTCCTGGACACCTAGTACATGCATTTGTTTATTTGATTGTGTATAGTTTGGAATATAGTGTGTATTACAGTACAGTAAGTAGTCTCCTTTTCTCTAACATGTTAATCTCTAATGTAGAAGTTATTTTTAAAATTAGACCCGATAGCAAATGCATGCAAATGCTTAAAGATGGATGATAAATACCTTAACATATAATACAATAAAAATTTCAAAGAAGTGTGGTCCACATCAATTTGAATGTCAGCAGTGTTTTAATGTTATTTGTTATTATTTATGGATTTGCTCATTTCCCCCAACCTTCTCTCTTGTGGGTTTTTACATGGCACTGGTAATAAGAGCCAGTCTTGGTTCCACCATTTCCTTCTGATGTTTCACTGTCTCATGTTATTTATTAGGTACGTATCTCACAGTGGAGGTCGTAGAGAATGCAGTACTGGTCACACAATTTGAATATGCATCATTCTTCTGGAGCTACACCTGATAGATACTTCAGCACTTCCCATTTGTTGAATGTTTACAGAAAGCCATATTCATATGTACCCCTGTATCTTGGGTAGCTGAAATATTTCTCTCTCTCTCTCTCTCTCTCTCTCTCTCTCTCTCTATCTATCATCTTTTTTCTAGAAAATGAATGAAAGGAGTAATATCAGTAATTGTGGTGACTATTCTCATCTTTAGATGGATTATTTATAAATTGACTCTGCAGTTATAAATAATGAAAGTCACTGTGAATTACTAATACTGCCTTGTAACATAATAACTGACTAATCACATCACAGTATTGGACTATAATAACAAAATTATTAAGCATTTGTGCTGTGGACTAAACCATGGTGGTCTGGCAAACTAAGCCAGACCAAAGAAGCACACAGTCCTGTGTTGGTGTATTGATAAAGCGTAATATTTTCTTAATTTTGGAAATGATACCTATTAGTATCTACTTCTGTGTGCGAAACAACTTAGCCATGAAGAACACGTGGTATAGAAGAAGGAAAGTCAAAATAACGAGATACAGCTGGTATGGTAAGCTCAGGACTATGATAGACTTCATCTCTGGTAGCAAAGCTGGTCAGTATGTTATGGATGTTAAAGTCATACCCAGTGAGTGCCTAGATAGCGACCACCAGCTATTAACTGCTGACCTAAAAGGTGTTCAAGTGCCAAAGTTTAAAGAAAAGAGAATGTCGAAGTTTAAGACTTGGCTGTTGAAGGGCATGGAGAAAAATAGAAAGTATAAAGCACAAATAGCAGCCAAATTACCCAAAATTGAGAAAGGGGAATAGAAGAAGAATGGTCCTTATTCAAAGAAACCTTTGTTAGAGAAGCCACGGACATCTGTGGAAAAATGAGTGCCGCAACAAAAGAGAAGGAAACTCCTTGGTGGATAGAGGAAGAATGTCAGGGAAGTAGGAAATTATAATACAGAGTACTAAAGAGCAAATGAAATGAATATGTAAAAATCCTTGTCCTTGAAATAGATGACGGTAACTTAATACGAACAGAAGAAGGAATCAGGGATGAAATGGAAAAAGTACTTCAACATGCTGCTAAATGGAGATGGGGACAACACAACCATCGACGACTGTAGAGTAATTAATGAAGTCCAAACTAGTGGACACCCATTAACATCACGGAGATAGAAACAGCATTGAAGAGCGTGTGGAATGGGAAGTTGATTCAGACACGATAAAGGCAGCTGATATAGTAGGCGTAAGTCAGCTATATAGAGTGTTATCAGTGGTTCGGAAAGAAAACAAAATCCCAGAAGACTGGAGTAAAGGAGTCATTGTCCATCTGCTCAAAAGAGGCAAACAACGAAATTGTGGAAATTACAGAGGCATCACACTGCTGTCACACACCTTGAAGCTGTTAGAAAAGATCATAGAAATGAGAATCAGAAAGATAGTAGAACCTTCACTTGAGGAAGAACAATGTGGTGTCAGGTAAGCCGGAGATACTATGGATCCTATTTTTGCAATAAGAATGTTGACAGAAAAGTACTGGGAATATGGAACAAATCTTGTGATTGTATTTGTGGACGTCGAAAAAGCGAATGACAGCAAAGTCGAGATGCTGTACCAAAAGTGTTACAGCTGTCTCCAGATAGGCAATGGATGATCAGAATGGTTTGAAACAAAGAGAGGTGTCTAATAAGGAAGTGCCCTATCACCACTCCTGTTTTTAACAGTAACGGACAAGATCATAAAATCTGTCAAGAAAATAGACAGTGAACCAAATGCCCTAGTTTTTGCTGATGATTTGATAGTATGGGGAGAGACAGAAGCTGAAACACAGAGGAAACATAGTGATTGGAACAACACAATCAAAAATTTTGGGCTAAAAATAAGTTAAACAAAGACAGTAGGAATGACCATCAACAGGCAAGGAACAACCTCAAATATATTTCTAGAAGTGGTCAAAGTAAAATCCGTTTCACATTTCAAGTACCTAGGAAGCATGATTTCGAAAGACAACATCATTAAGCAGGAAATACTCAGTAGGCCACAGAAAGCACCCAATTTTTACATCCGAGTCAGAAATCTTCTCTGGGATGATAAAATGCCACGAAAAGCAAAAGCGACCAGTACCACATCTGTTTTGTACTTGTCCTAACGTATGGTTTAGAAACATGTAAACAAAGACCTCAACAGAATTCAGGCAACAAAAGTGAGATTCAGTAGAGCTCTGAATCAAACAACTACAAAGAACAAATTCAGGAATGAGGTGAACAAATAAGTAGCTGGTATTGAGGTTCCAGTTACCTGTGTCCTAAATAAACGCAGACTTCAGTGGTATGGGCACATAATGAGAATAAACAGCCAAAGACCTGCCAAAAGTATTTCAAACTGAGCCTCGTAGGATGAAGTCCACGGGGAAGACCAAGAAAATTCTGGATAGAGACTGTAAGATCAGATGAGCAGGAGGAAGGACACACATGGGAAGCTCTCTTGGAATAGACAGAACTAGATGGCGAGCACTTGTACACCACACCCTGGAACCTGGAGTTGAAAAATGATGATGATGATGATGATGATGATGATGACCATTACAGTGTCCCATGGCCTTCATGGAAGTGAGTGTCTTTCACGTCCTCTCAACTGTAGGGATGATTTGTGTTTGTGCACTGTTCCTTTCCTTTCCTTTATTGTTAAAAATGGCTACCATAACCAGTACAACAATATCAGCAGGCACAGTAGCTAGAAAAAAATGAACTATTGTCCTTGGTGATTAGATGATTGATTGAAGTAGCTACTCCCTTAGCTAATACAGACATATACAAATAAACAAAGAGATTTCATTTTGCTTATAAAATCTCGACCTCTACCGACTGTTGCCTTTAGTGCTGTTGATAATGCAACGGGAACATTGTCGCCGCTAACAGTATGTGCCTTTAGGTATAATTTTATTGTTCTTTTATCATTGTGCAGATAGTTACTTGGAAGATTTTATGTATTCCTTAATAATTCTTTGTCTCCTCATTCTATTGTCAGTCTGAAGAAGATGACGATAGGCTCACAGAAACAGGTTATGTTATCATGAAATGGTCATGTGCTTGTGTCATAATAAGTAGTTGAGGTGGATGTAGAAAAACTTTTTGTATTTTTACGTACTAGTATTCTTAGCATAGGAATAAGTACTGTTAATCTGTGCTGGAAGCAGATTCTTCTGCAAAGGCAGCCTTCTAAATTTCTTTCTTGGATCTACAATCAGATACTGCTTTTGCTGCTGTCTTGAAGGCAACCTCACAGAATACAGTATTTTGTTACTTTTCGTTGTATCTATTCTGAAATTTCCATCAGCTTAATGATTAGTCAGTTTCAATTTCTGCAGAGTGAGTTTACAGTATGAAATTCATCAACAAATTTTGTTTTTGCAGAACGAACTGCTTGAGGAAGGTTTAGTGCACGCTGTAATGCTGTACACATGGAGGTGCTGTTCTCGTGCTATTCCACAGCCAAAATCAAATGAACAACCCAATAGGGTTGAAATATATGAGAAAACTGTAGAAGTTCTTGCACCAGAAGTGAATAAACTCTTGAATTTTATGTATTTTCAGGTAAACCACTTTTATTAACTTCAAAGCCCCTTGTATACATACAAATGCTGATTGTGTAAATTTGCTCATTAATTGTGTTCTTTGCAGAGGAAAGCTATAGAAAGATTTTCTGCTGAAGTGAAGAGATTATGCCATCAAGAAAAAAGAAAAGATTTTGTTTCAGAAGCATACCTTCTTACACTTGGAAAATTTATTAACATGTTTGCTGTTCTTGATGAATTAAAGAATATGAAATCAAGTGTGAAAAATGACTATTCTACTTACAGAAGGTATCACCGTTTGAAAACAGATTGTTTATTTTATTCTCAGTTGAGCTATTAATAACCTGCAAAATATGTATTTGTTTGCTTTGTAGGGCAGCCCAGTTTCTAAAAGTGATGGCTGATTCACAGACACTTCAGGAATCTCAAAACCTTTCAATGTTCCTTGCAACTCAGAATAAAATCAGAGATACAGTTAAAGAAAACTTGGAAAAAATTCCTGGGTATGAGGAACTTTTAGCAGATGTAGTGAATATATGTGTTCACATGTTTGAGACAAAAATGTACTTGACACCACATGAGAAGCACATGCTTGTCAAGGTGATGGGATTTGGACTGTTTCTCATGGATAGTGATCTGTGTAATATCAATAAACTTGATCAAAAGAAGAAGCTGAAGCTAGAGAAGATTGACCGGATATTTAAGGTAAAGAAATTTGAGATTAAAATTCCATGTTTTTACAATTATTCTTTTGTTTACCAAATACATTCTCTCTTAATATCTGTAGCTATACACCTTGTGAATGATTTCAGAACCTGGAAGTTGTGCCACTGTTTGGAGATATGCAGATAGCGCCATTCAATTATATAAAGCGTAGCAAGCATTTTGATCCGTCCAAGTGGCCTCTGTCCAGTTCCAACAGCATAAGTCCTCAAGCTGATTTAATGGTGCACCTGCCCCAGATACGAGAAGACCATGTTAAATACATCAGTGAACTTGCAAGATATAGCAATGAAGTAAGAGTAATTATCACAAGATCTTAATTGGATTATTGATGTGTAGATGCCTCATTTTGCTTGTTATATTAATGGTCATAATTAACATAAATTAACATAACATACATTAACATTGTACAGAATATTGACAGAAAGAAGGCTGTATTGACAATGAAGTGTATTATGAATGGTAAGACAAACATTTCATTGGCTTTTCTGCTATGGTTAAGGTGCCATCTGAGGAGACTTTTTTGCCAAATCTTATTATCTGGTACGTGTTGATTTTGTGTGTGTGTTTTTTTTACAAGTGGTACACACTTATTAAAGGACTGATAAGTGTTGTATTCATACATGTAACAGAAAACAGTGTTCACTGGCTTTCAAGTCTTTTTGTAGTAGGAAGTACATGAATTCACACAAACTGTAGCAGCTGCAGCATCATTTTTTTCTACTAGGAAAAGAGCCAGAGCTTGAAAGCAAGTGAACACTTGTTTTCTGTTATGTGCGTCTATGCGCCACACATCAGTCTGCCATAGGTGAGTGGTTACCTTTCCCTTTTTTTACATATCATTTCATCTAGGAATTTCCATTACTGCTACATGCTTCTTAAACTGCACAGGATGATTGCTAAGTATTTGATGATACCACAGGCTGTGAAGTTTGTGCACTAACTGGAGAGGCATTACATTTGATTTCTGTACAAAGTGTAAATGTGACAGACAAGCAGATAGTAGTCCTATTTCAGCTAACATTCTCAAGAAGATGGTGTTAAATTTTTGGTGACTACAATAATGTGCCTTCTCAGTTGTAATATTTTAGTGTAAGAGGAATGATGAGCCATTTTTCCTTGCCAAAACACTGCGAGTAGAAATCACATGCTGAAATATGGGGTTAGTGGGTTGTCAAGGTGCAGCATATATTCTCTCTTTTTGCAGCCAATTCACCAGCCTGGTATGTGTTAATTCAGAACATCCATATGCCAATGTGGTGGGCAGTGGAGACACATTTTCCTTTACTATGAACTGTGGCACAAACTGCATTAATTGACTGTTCTGTTGGTTCTTGGCAGAATATTTTATACATTATGAATGAAAAATGCATAACACTGGTGTAACATTCCACAATATTTATTATTTTACAAACATATTTTCAGCTTGAAGATTTTAAGCTTGGTTTGTTTACAGAGAGTCTCATTTAATGTTCAAAGATGACAATTCTAATGTTTGATTTTGGACTAAAACAAGAGGAAGAATGTGATGTAAAACTATTTAGCTTAGGTACTCTATGTGGCACATTAAATAATGAACTATGTGACAAATTACAACAATGTTCTGAGGAGAAAAATAAGTTGAACAATACATAGCAAACTTTGGTAACATGTTACAACTGTGTGACTGAACAAGATAACTTGTCCGTAACAGCTCCAGTATTAGAAACAGGTAAAACATTACAAATGAGACTAAACAGGCAAGTGAATTGACTGTAATTATAAAACGTAAAATTTTAACCCAGCAAGTGAAGCTACAGAAACTGAAATAAAGGAAAAATGGGGAATTTGAGTAGAAGGAGAAAATTACAAAGCAACTTGGAAGGCATTATTAGCAGTATCCGCAGTTAGAAGTTGCAATTAAGGTAACTGTGCCTAATCATTCAGTACTGTTGTGACCTGGGGAGTTGAGGTTGCATTGTGACCAGGAGGCCAAGCCCGGACTGTGGATGAGTGCTCCAGTTTGCACCCGGAGACGCCAGTGAAACGTTGATATCTTCAGTAACATTTATTTATAATTTTCAATCTACAGAGTTATAAGGGGTTCAAGCCAGGGTCCTGTGCAAAAGTGCCATGCCTGATTGGTCTGGAGATAATAGCTTGCACATCATCTGTGATAACTAGTAACCAGCAACAGCAGACCACAGCTGTTGCACACATCAGTTTGGTTCTGTCTTGGTACTGAAGTTCACTTGCAGGTAGCTTGCTGACTCATCATCAGTCAACTTGTCATGGTGTCACTGAAACTCAGCATTCTGTCATTCCCTCTGGTTCTAGTGATACAGCCAGAATGGCAGTGTGACAATGTGTCTTGGAGCTCCAAAAGCCTTGTTATTTAAAGGGTCGAGCATATGTCTACAATACAGTGGCTCTGAGTGCATGAGTGTGTATGCCTTCATTTATCAGTCCCGTCAGAGCTCCTTGCATCACTGTGGTAATTCAGTAATTACTCTGCATCAGTGAGCTTCTGCTTACATGTGACTTTGCAGTGGCGCACCGGCATTGAAGTTTGGAAGTTATTTAGTGTTGCTTTACAGTGCCTTGTTATGCAGCACTGCAATGTTTGCATTCCTTCCTTCCTCAGTCTGTTACATTGGTGGTATGCCTTGTTGACGTTCCAACTGGCACACTGCCGCATAGCTACCCTTCTTTGTTCTGAGCTCGCATGGCAGAACTTTGAAAAATTTAGATATGTAGCAAGTAGACACATGTTTATTAATTTCCATTATTCCAAGGTACACTGAATAGCCAAAGAAATTGATACACCTGCCTAATATCGTGCAGGGCCTCTGCGAGCTCACAGAAGTGCCACAACACGACATGACGTGGACTCAGCTAATGTCTGAAGTAGTGCTGGAGGGCACTGACACCATGAATCCTGCAGGTCGGCCCATAAATCTGTAAGCGTATGAGGGGTTAGAGATGTCTTCTGAATAGCACGTTGCAAGGCATCCCAGATATGCTCAATAATGCTCATTTCTGGAGAGCTTGGTGGCCAACGGAAGTGTTTAAACTCAGAAGAGTGTTTCTGGAGCCACTCTGTAGAAATTCTGATGTTTAGGGTGTTGCATTGTCCCGCTTTAATTGCCCAAGTCCGTCGAAATGCACAGTGGACATGAATGGATGCAGGTGACCAGACAGGATGCTTACGTACATGTCACCTGTCGGAGTCGTATCTAGAGATATCAGGGATCCCATATCACTCCAACTGCACACACCACACCACTGCAGAATCTCCACCAGCTTGAACAGTCCCCTGCTGACGTGCAGGGTTCGTGGATTCATAAGGCTGTCTCTCTAACTGTACATGTCCATCAGCTCAATACAATTTGAAACAAGACTTGTCCGACCAGGCAACATGTTTCCAGTCAGCAGCAGTCCAATGTCAGCGTTGATGGGCCCAGGCGAGGTGTAAAGTTTTGTGTCGTGCAGTCATCAAGGGTACACTAACGGGCCTTTGGCTCCGAAAGCCCATACTGATGGCCCAGCGTTGAAATCTGCAGCATTTTGCAGATGGGTTGCACTTTTGTCACACTGAACGATTCTCTTCAGCCGTTGGTTCTGTTCTTGCAGAATCTTTTTCCAGCTGCAGCAGTATTGGAGATGTTTTATCAGATTCCTGATATTCTTGGTACACTCGTGAAATGGTTGTATGGGAAAATCCCCACTTCATTGCTACCTCGGAGATGCTTTGTCCTGTTGCTCGTGCGCCGACTGTAACATCATATTCAAACTCACTTAAATCTTGATAACAGGCCATTGTAGCAGCAGTTAACCAATCTAACAACTGCACAACACACTTATCGTTTATTGACATTGCCAACTGCAGTATTTAAATACACATGCCTATACCAGTTTCTTTGGTGCTCTAGTGTAGTTATTTATCCCTTTGTGGATGTTATGTAAGACTTTGTAACTGAGGTGTTCTTTAAGCAGGTCTTCTGCAAAAGTAGAATGTCCTTTCCTAAGTCTCCACCTTCTGTGGATTTAAGTGGTGATAGTCCAACCCAAGTGTCATGGCTCATGGCTGCCATGTGATTGTCAAGGTGCATATGACACTCAACGTGCTGTGTATTTCCCTACTAGAAAGATAAATCACATCCACATCTGTGGAATGAAAGGTCAGAGTGCTTGCTGAAATAAAAAAGTCTACCCAAAAATATTGGATATTTAGTGTCACATAGTCTAATAATGCTACATTAATACCAAACTGAGCATGATGATGAGTCCATCACTACTTGGAATGTTTTTACATGTTGTAAACTGTAGTTTACAGCAATATTAGTAATTGGCATTTATGGTAATTTCCTTCACAAATTAATTGTTCGAGAACTTGTGCTGTGAATTCAAATGAGGTATCAAAAGAAATGTCCTTTTTTGTAGTATAACCTGTGAGCACCATGCTTTAATACAGTAAATAGTTTGAACTCAAACAGTTATACAGCTAAAGTAAGCCAGAATAAGTGGTTCTTCACAGTAACTGGTGTTAGGATACCAGCACAGTTTAGACCCACCTGTTACCTGTTTCCTGTCATAGTGCTTTTACAATATTCAGTATTTTTAATAGTAATGTTAAATTTATTTAAATAGCCCATTAATAAAGGCTTTTGCCCTTTGATTATTGTGCATATATTGTACATTCTGAGGGCACTAGGTGAAAGGTCATTGAAAGGCAATTCGGAATAACTGACCACTTAATTTTTGTGTTAATTTGTAAATGGGATTTCATTGTGTAAATCATTGTTGCAGAAAGGTTTCAATATGTATTTTGTATATGTGTAGACTGCAGCAACAAATGAAAATTTGTACCAAGGCCGGGATTAGAATCTGAGTCTCCTGCTCCCTAGGCAGATGCACTAACCACTAGGCCAATCTAGCACAGTGGCTTTGCACAACTGCATGTGCTATGCTAGCATGCCTTCCTCCTCAATCCAAATTCCCATTCGTGTCTCAGCTCACTTGGTATTTGCCCTGAACTTGAATAGTATTGCAGAGGCACTCTAACTATACTGGAAAAGGAACTCGGTGTCAAATGAAATGGGTGGGGATTCTCCCTCAAGCCCTGGCATAAGTGCTTTAATAAAATGAAATTATATGGCTCCAGAGAACTTTTCAAGTCCCAAACATTTATGATGTATCTGTTTTACAATTATTTGAGACTTGAAAAGATCTCGGGAACTAGGGCCTATGTAGTTTTATATGAATACCTATTTTATCAGTAACTAGGGAAGCAATAGACTTATACTATAGTTTGTGGGTGGCAAATGACTACAAGAAAGGGGATTGTCATTATACGTGTATAGTTCTAAAGTTTTATTGGTGGTGCTTTTGATTGAACAAACAGGGCAGTGTGACATCAGTGGCACTTCATAAGTAAGATGTGAAAGTTTTGTGTCACAGTCTGTGCAGTGAGTTTGATGATAGGCAGTGCTGGAGAGAGAATTTTTTGTGGCATATTGGCTTCGTCGATTGTGGAAGACTGTAAATTTTACACAATGTGTGTCTATCTTAATTTGTCATTGACTGGTGACAACTGTTTAACTTTTGATGGATATCAGACACTGAAGCCAGGTGAAATGTTACAGTTTGCAGTAAGTTGTTATGTGCTGCAGTTAACTAAAGTCAGTTGAAATTAATGTCTTGTGAAGCAGTAGCACTAATGAGAAGCTAAATAGATATAGTATGAATGCATGTTCTCACAACGATATCCATTAATAAGCCGCGGGTTCCAAGCTGCATCAAGTGGTTAACTGTCCACACATTTTCGGCAGAGATCGCCCTGCCATTGTCCAGTGGCTGACTATCTAGTGGTCAGGTAGGGCATTAAACACTAATCTGCAAACCTTCAGATATTCTGTAAGACTGGAGCTTTGAAAATAGATCAAGAAATGTACATTAATAGTACTGTATTGCCCATGAAAGGCACATGTCCAGATTTAAGTCTCAGACTGCGAGATACTTTCCATGTATCAGGAAGCACCGCTTGTGTTTTATCAATTATGTTTAGGCTTTGATCTTTCTCATCTGAAGTTAATTTCTCCTGCTAAGTGATATCTGCAGTTACTAGGTAACAAAGGACTTTTTCATTATAGGTAACAACAACATACAAAGAAACAAGGAGTGATGCAGAAAATAAGGAAACAGCAGACTTAGCATTAAGGGGTTTGCAGCTGTTATCAGAGTGGACTAGCGTTGTAACTGAATTGTATTCGTGGAAACTTCTTCATCCGACCGACCACCATCAAAATAAAGAATGCCCACCAGAAGCAGAAGAATATGAGAGGGTAAGTAGCCCCCCCCCCCCAAAAAAAAGCTTTCCTTCATATGCTAGTAAAATAACTCACTTACAACAAATTTATGCCTTAGGCAACACGTTACAATTATACAGATGAAGAGAAATTTGCACTTATTGAAGTAATAGCAATGATAAAAGGACTGCAGGTGCTAATGGCCCGAATGGAGACAGTATTCACTGATGCAATACGACGTAATATATATGCAGAATTACAAGACTTTGTTCAACTTGTTTTGAGAGAACCATTGAGGAAAGCAATAAAAAACAAAAAGGATCTCATCAGGAGGTAAGAATATGACCTGTCAGTTTAGTGACTACTTTTTTCTGTTTGTTACTACTGGGATTTTGATGAAGTGGTTTGTGCTCTGCTGTTATTTTATCCCATTTGTTTTTCAAAGGATAGCTCTATAAAACAATTTTCAAACGATTTCTGCCATAACTAACAAATATTTCTGAGCAAACTGTATTATATTTGGCCATTGCAACTGTGTGCCATCATTGGTTATGGTGGTAGCTGATTTTACTAAAATATTATACATTTTTGAGTCTTACAAAAATATTGTTTGAGAGTTGTGATATTGCAATAAGTCCATTAAATATAATTTTGAAATTAAAACAAATCATGTTTGGCAAGCAATACACACACACACACACACACACACACACACACACACACACACAAGTAAATTAAGCATTCCAGATCACAGACTTGACCTTCAAAAATTCCAAATTTTGTGCTCTATTCTTTCTGTCATTTGGAACTTCTGAAATATTAGATTTTGATTCAGATTTCCTAGCTTCCTTAATTCATCCTATTGTGGTCCTCTTCTTCCATAGATACATGACTGTCTGTCCAGTCAGTGTCATGCCATACAAATGTCTTCCGCCTCCTCATCCTCATGCTCTTCAAACTTCTGCATATGTTGTGGCAGACTCTTGTGATCTTTTGAATTTTCCACCTGTCCTCATGCTGGATCATGCCCACAAATTTTCTTAAGATTCTCCTTCCCAAGACCTCTCACTTTTCCATGTTGTAGTTCATTAAAAGGTATTCACTGATGTATAAGCATTTTGTTTTGATAATAATATTAAGCTGTATTGAAAATTCACTTATTGTGAACAGGTTTTCCCAGAGCAAGTAATCTTTCCATTTTTGATATTGTATTGCTGGTAACATTTGTTTTCAATCCATTCTGGCTTTCAATCTTCCAAGTACTTGAATTTCTTGACCATTTCAATCCTTTTCTTGAGATCTTTTGCTTTGTTCCTGGTGATCTCCAAGAGATTGACTTGTATTGTCATGTCTGCTGAGCTGTGTTAAAGGATTTTGCAAGAATTTAATCACTTCTGACTTTCTTCCTAAGCATATTTAATTGTTTCTTGACTGTAAAATTCTGCATCTACATTCATATTCTACAGCCACCATTAAATGATGGCAGAGTGTCCCTTCCATAGTACCACATATGGTGTGCAGGAAGAATGATTGTTCAAATGCACCTGTGTGTGCTGCTGTTAGTCTAATCTTATTTCCCAATCCCTGTGACAGTGACATGTAGTGGTTTGTAGTAATAGCCAATATTCTTAGTTGGTTCTTCTGCTTTGTAAGTTGGCTTTTGTGGGATAGTTAAATCATCTTCAAACATCTTCCAGTTCTGTTTTTTCAGTGTCTCCATGGGTCAAACAAACATGTGACCATTCTTGTCTGCTTTGTCTGCTTTTAGGATGATGGAGCATGGAGTGTTGTGAGGCAAGCCACTCGGTGTGCTGGACAGTAATGATACAACATTAGTGGAACAAGAATTTATTCATTAAAGTTTGCAATCATGTATTCTCCTCTTTCTCTGTGCCTAGGCCGGCAGTGATACAGCATGTGGCCTTGGAACTCAGAACTTTCTGACGTTGTGTTAGCAAAATGCGGAGGATGTGGCTCTCGGCGTCTGGCTCACGTAATCGTGGTCTTGGGTGGGAGACAGGCCTCATGGGCAAATGGCCAATGATGTTGCCTGTATGGCAGGTGTCACTGACCAGAATGGAGACTGCAAATTACGAGAGCACCTCAAAGAGGTGTGCTCGGGTAATGCCTCACATCTCTGTATGGTGTGTAGATGAACAACAGAATATTACTTCCCCAAGGAAGGCAGACATTGTCAATGACTGCTTACAGGTACTATTCGAGGGGGGGGGGGGGGGGAGCAGAGGTTAGTGTGTGTCCTGAATACTGTGACAGGTGGACAGTGCGTCAAGCACCATCAGTTTGGCTCAGCAAGCCATAGATAGAAGTCTTCAAGTCTACTCATCAGTGTTTGCAAGGTCAGCAGCTCACAGTGACAGAGTCTGGTAGATCAGACATGTAGCAGCCTTCAAAAATGGTTCAAATGGCTCTGAGCACTATGGGACTCAACTGCTGTGGTCATCAGTCCCCTAGAACTTAGAACTACTTAAACCTAACTAACCTAAGGACATCACACACATCCATGCCCGAGGCAGGATTCGAACCTGCGACCGTAGCAGTCGCACGGCTCCAGACTGCGCGCCTAGAACCGCGAGACCACCGCGGCCGGCTAGCAGCCTTCGAGGTGAAAGTCATCGAGGTGAATGGTAGCAGCACATCACAGGTTTGGCCTTGTAGCTGATGTGCTGCAATATAATGATTGACACTAAGGCTCAAAAGTGTATGTTTTTTTTTTACTACTAGTTTGTGACAGTGACGCTATGTCGAGCTGGCGATGATGGAATGTGGCCTACTTCCACGCTCATCAGTGGTCTTCACCACCCCTCTATTTCATAAGAATGGCATTCAGGACTTCAGCTTGTTGCTTTTCCACCATATCAGCAAGCTGATAGCTTCTCTTGTGAAACTTTTGCTCTTTTATAAAATCCAGCTGTTCGGCTACAGTGATGAGATATCTTGTCTTCACTGAGATCTTGTTGCCGAGTTTCATTCAACCTCCTCACTCTGAAGGTGAGGCTGTGTGATCTCTTCCAGATTTGTTCGGCTGTCCATTATGTCGGCTTTCTACCTGTTTGTCATTTTGATTGTGACATGGGGCATTGGCTGGCTTGCCCCTGGCTGGAGAGGACTACAGGAAAATTTCACATTTCTCCAGAATACATTTCTGCTATGTGATATTTCTCTACATTCAATATCCATATTCTAGAATTGGTCATACAAGTGTTTTGTAAGCAGCCTCCTTTGTAGATTGATTACATTTCCCTAATATTCTACTAATGCATTGAAGCCTGCCACCTGTTTTACCTACGACAGAATGCATGTGATTGTTCCATTTCATAACCCTACAAATAATTACACCCTGTTATTTGTGTGAGTTAACTGATTCCCATAGGATACTAAGCTTTTAATTTTGTGAACTGTGCAGTTTTCTATTTCTGAATATTTAAAACAAATTGTCAGTCTTTGCACCTCTTTGATATCTAATCAATATGTGACTGAATATTTGTTCAACTTTTTTTCAGACAATACTTTATTATAGAAATCAGATTTTATGCAAGAACTCTGAGGTTACTATGGTCTGCAATGTTATTAATATACAACATGAACTGTAATGGTCGCAACACACCTGAAGTTACTTCTATATCTTGCGATAACTCTTCATCCAAGACCGTCCCTACCAAGAAATCTTCAATCCAGTCACAAATTTTGTTTGATACCGCATATGATAATACTTTTGTTAATAAGTGAAGGTGTGGTACACAGTCAAACACATTTTGGAAGTGAAGAAATACTGCATCTCCCTAACTGCCTTGATCTACAACTTTCAGGATATCAAGTGAGAAATGCTTGAGTTGTATTTATATGGTCTATATTTGAGAATCAGTGCTGGTTGGCATGGGGAGGTTTGAGATACCTCATTACTTTTGAGCTCAGAATATGTTCTAAGACTGCACAACAAATGAATGTCAAGATTGTTGGACTGTAGTTTTGTGGATCACTTCTGCTATCCTTGTAGCGGATGTGACATGTGTTTTGTACCGAGGCTTGGTAGTTATGGATAAAACAGCAGTCAAGAAGACAGTTACAGGAAGAAATAAAACTATCAAGCAACTGTACGGTGTATGTGGGTTACAGGAAGACATAGCACTGAGGAAGTAAGCACTTAGGATGTTACTAGAGGAGATAGCACCAGTCTGGTAACTCCGTTGAAGTGTGCAATGGGGCCCTAACACTGAGTTTTAATCCATGGCGTAAGTCTGTAAGTAGGTATCCACCGAGGGAAGGATATGTCATGTTGGTGGAATTCAGCACTGTTCAGGAGTCGTTTTGAATAAGGAACTGCAGAGCAGTTGGCACAATTGCCTGGTGTAACTCCCAATGGTGACTGATTTCTTGGAGGCCGTGCACTGGCCTAAGTGCTGCTGAGGTGGAAGTATACTGTGTGGACTACCTTTGTGCATGTGACTTATGGATGGAAATAGTTCTTCACTGGATGTGCCTCCTGTCATGAATTGGAGTATTGCCAAAAGGCAATAGTAGTGCCTGCAGTGGTGGCATTCTGAGTTCTCACCAAAAACAAACCACATTGTTATTGTTGGGATGGCTTGCTATGTGGAACTCTGGTTTTCATAGTTGGCTTGCATACACACGTGCTGATAGCAGACGGTGCTTGAGGCTTCAGTGGGACATGGGTGTGCGTGCGGTTGCAGTCCAATCAGAGTGTGGGTTCAGATATCCCACTGTAATTTCTTCCAACCATCGGGCCCAGTTTTTTGTTAGAGATCTACAGTATATTATGATTGAAAGAAGGGCCAATTCGGCCAAAAAATTGGTATATAATCTGATAGGGATTCCACTGGGCACTGAAGCTCAGTTTAATTTTAGTGATTTCAGCTGTTTCTCAATTCCACTGACACTAAACTTTTCTTTGCAGTGGTTTGAGAATTAAATTGATGCAATACTCGTGGCCTTTCCTATGGAAAGGAACATTTGAAAATGGAGTTCCAGCATTTTGCTTTGGCACCTGTCTCTTTCATCAGTGCCTGGACACTAACTTTGGTGCCTAACAAATTACTGGAATTTCTTTGGGTTTTGGGAGAGATCTTTTGGTAATACTCTACTATGGTAGTCATTGATGTTATGCTGAATTGCCCTCTTTGGCCAAATGCTTTTCATTCAGCACCTCTCTGTCTGTAGCGCTATGCTGTAGTTTACACCTATTATGCAGTTCAAAGAATGTCATGATTTACTTCTGAGAGCTACTGATAAAATTTATTTTTGAAGAATCACTTGTGGTTCACAAACAGTCTTCTGCTTCATAAGATTATTTTCATAAAAACATTTACACGCTCACACTAGGTGATAAAATCAATGGTGCCAAATAATGAAAGCCATGAATAAATCACTGTTGTCAAATACTAAGAAATTACATCTACATCTACAAATATACTCCGCTAGCCACCAAGCGGTGTGTGGCAGAGGACACAATTCACGCCAGAGTCATCTTTCCCCACCTCTGTTCCACTCGCAGATCACACGATGGAAAAACGACTGTCTCAGCGCCTTAGTACGAGCTCTAATTATCTTTGAATGGTGATCATTGCGTGATTTGAAAGTTGATGATAATAATATATGCTGTACATCCTCGGTGAAGATCGGATTTCGGAATTTAATGAGCAGCCCCTTCCATTTAGTGCTCCGTCTATCTGCAAGTGTATCCCACTTCAAACTCTCTATCAGATTTGTAATGTTCTCGCGATGGATAAATGTACCAGTCATGAATCTTACTGCTCTTCTTTGGATCTTCTGAATCTCTTGAGTCAGACCCAACTGGTAAGGGTCCCATATGGATGAACAGTACTCTAAGACTGGACGAACTAACGTATTGTAAGCTATTTCCTTTGTTGAAGGACTGCATCGCTTCAGGATTCTACCAATAAACCACAATCTAGAGTTTGCCTTACCCGTTACTTGTGTAAACTGATCATTCCGTTGTCAGTCATAAATATGTCCAAAACAGTGCATGCATTAACCACCAGCATTAACATTATGAACAGAGGCATCGCATATACTGCTGACTGCACAGATGATTGATAATGGTGTGTAGATTGAAACTGGTTGTTCAGTAAAGGAATTTTACTAGCAGCTGTTTGCAGTAAGGGATAACATTCTTCAAATATTTACAATCTGTGGGCCACCACATTCTTAAAATATATTCCTTAGAAGTCTTTACGATGACTGTATACCATAGAGGATTGCTCCCACCATGAACTGTTCTAATAGATGCTTATCTATCAAGTGTGTCGTCAAGAAAGGTGTTTTTTTTTTTAACTTGATCCACAGTTCTTTTGGATGCTCCTGACAAAGACTAAATGTTTCAAGTTGTTCAGTGAGATGTCATACTAAAGCCTCTCAAACTAGTTTGCTGAACATACAAATCTTCCTACTAGTTTTAGCTTCTCTTCATGTTTATTATTACAAGTGTGTCATGGTCAGTGATACCAGTTTCATAGTAATCATCTTGAAAGAGCTCGTGTGTATTTTTTACCATTTGATTTAATACATATCTGTCATGAGCGGGCTTCTGAATTATCTGTTCTAGGCAATTTTCAAAGAGAAGGCTTTAGTAATGATTTGCAGGATATCTTATCATGTCCATCACTTACAATACTTTAACTATCCCTAGTGATTGTTGATCTCGATCATGATGATATCGTAGAGCGACTAATGTATTAGTGAACTCAGATTTTCTGTAAAGTTTTTAGTTACACCTGCAGGTGAGTGGTGTTTGATAGAAACATCCATTTTTAAGTTTATGGCACTCTTGCTACTGTCTTAATCAATCAATCTCATGTGCAGCTTCAGCTTCTACCTTGGTGATTTTGAGTGTCATGTTCACTGTGAAAGATACACCACCTTCATATCCCATTAGCCCATCCTTTCAGTATACACACAAATTTTTCCCCATGAATCTCACTGCTATCAGTTATGGATTTTAATCAGATTTCTGTACCTGGTGTTAAGTGATCACTGCTTTTTAGGAGTACTTCAAATTCTGGCTCTTTGATGTGAATACTTCAGCAGTTAATAATTAGTATTGTAATACTGTCACTTTTGGGGGACATTTCTTTGAATTTTACGCTGATACTGCTGGGTCTCCTACAGCTCTTCTTATCTGGACTATATGGAGAGTCACTGCCTCTGATCTGTAGTGCAGTCCTGATCCTTTCAGGAGCACCCTACAGCTCTCAGCCCTATGGTGCAATTCTAGAGGATGCAGGTTAGCTTGTCACAGAACCTTTGAAACCTCTGTTTCGAGCCGCGTAGTCGATTCAGGATGAGATGGCCACAATCATTTTGGGGACAGTGCTGCAGATTATGAGCTTTGTTGAAATTCCATGGGCAGGGCTGGTCTTCTCAACCTTTTCTTTCGGTTACTGGAACGATCTAAGTATGACCTCAGAACCTAGATGGCAGGTTTTGTTCATTCCAACATGTGCCACAACCTGTAGTTGTTTGCACTGTGTTCCCTAAGTGGCTGCCAGAAAAGCCTCTTCAACATGTTGATGCGGCCCCTGAATATGCACACTTAGGGCGCCTTGTGGTCCTTCTCATTTTGTGTTCGCAATTATCATGTTCTTCTCTTGGAATAAAATTAAATGAGATTTGCAATAGCACATCATCCTTATTTTATTTATGTCTGGATTTTGAAAAGTTGGGAGAGTTGTCCATGAACTTCAGTGTGAAAATTGTGTTTTCTGGAGTCTCTTTAATTGTACTCACCATCTTGTTATTTACATGAAATTCTCTAATTTTTTCTCTGTTTTAAAATGTAAATAAGTTATACAGAACTGCAACCAGTCACTTTTTTGAATAATTATGTTTTAATCCATGAACCGGTTTTCGAACCTTTTCAGGTTCATCTTCAGATGGTTTCAGGAAGTTACATCATTACTGGTAGTAGGATAATGCTGGGTGCTGGCTCTATGGCAGAAAGATGGGTCACACTTTAATGTATCGCCATGACTACAGCTTATCTGTCGATACGGATGTAAATTTAGTTTTTACTTACTGCGACAGTATAGGCGGCTTTTTTCAGTTAGTGTCCATCTGTCTGCCTCCATTTTGATGTCCAGTAGTTATATAAGGACACACACTTCCACACAAACTATATTAATTTACACTTTGACAGCGAGACTTTTCCAGCATCCAGCATATTTGTTGCAAGCAACAGTTGTAAAGTGCCTATACTGTCGCAGTAAGTAAGAACTAAATTTACATCCGTATCGACAGATAAGCTGTAGTCATGGCGATACATTAAAGTGTGACCCATCTTTCTGCCATAGAGCCAGCACCCAGCATTATCCTACTACCAGTAATGATGTAACTTCCTGAAACCATCTGAAGATGAACCTGAAAAGGTTCGAAAACCGGTTCATGGAATAAAACATAATTATTCAAAAAAGTGACTGGTTGCAGTTCTGTATAACTTATTTACATTCAATATACAGTCACGGTTCTAAAATATCCGTAATGGATAAGCATAATCTGTTTTAAAAGTTTATTTGAGAAGAAAGAAGTGAATAATTTTGGGTAAATACTGCAGAAAGTGCTGGTGTGTGGGCCAGATTCTTGGTTAGAGATTATTCTCAACTGAACCAAGAAAAGACCTGTTTTTATGTAGAGAAATTAAACATGCCATTAACCTAACATCATCTAGGAAAGCATAGATACACAATAATGTGGTAGAACTAATTAACAAGGGCTTGATTCTGGTCATGGCTATATTAAAATTTAAGGAGGCTCTATGGTTTAAAACGATAGTGGTTCAGGGGGTCAGCTCATGTTCCATTTAAAATTCTAAAGTATATCATTACCCCTGAAGGCAAACAATATCCATTATCTTACACATTAGTGTACCTCATAAAATCATCTTGACATTGAATTGCAGTGTCACTGTAAAGTTCTGGAATCCTTCATGTTGATTAATGTCAGAATATTCTGCAGAACAATAGGTGGATGGGTCTTGGGTGCCTGTATGTGTGACTGGAATTGTCTCCACTAAACAGCAATATGACACCTGGTTACAGAGCCCAATTACTTTACAGAAATTCTCTCCAACTGATCGAGTGTTCCATTTATAAAGGAGTAAAGCATCAGGACTGATTAGATTAGATCAGAGACAGCTTGAGACATAATGTTTGTTGTTGTAGGTTTGTTTACCTCATTTTCCTGTTAGGCCTACATTGTTTTGAAGTTCAAGGTAAGTATATGCAGTAGTATGCCATATGAAACTATCATCTACAATGCTTCTTAGCTCCATCTAATTTTGCCTTCATCCTGTATCCACAGTGGGTCACATGGTTATTATCAGGTTTGGCAATGTTAATGTTAAATGGTGGCCAAATGCCCTCCCTGTTGCCACTTCTTTACTCCCTTCACCTGCCTCGAGATGACTGGGTGTTTGTGTTGTCCTCATCATTTCATCATTATCATGAAAGTAGTGAGATTGGGCTGATAACCTCGCAGTTGAGCACCCCACAAACCGATCATCATCATCATCATCATCATCATCATCATCATCATCATCCTTATCCTTTACCCCCCCCCCCCCCCCTCCTCCCCCCAGATGCAAGTTGTGTATCCCAACTAGTGAGTACCCCAACTAGTGTTATCCATGTGATAGTGTGCAAATGTTTTCTAAATGCGAACCATGTAACTGAGTTGGGACATGGGTATCAGCCATGTATTCAGCTATTTGGATTGGGAAACTGCCTAAAAACCACATCTGGGCTGGCCAGCAAAGGGGCCCTCGTTGTGAATCCACCTGTTGGATCTGATCTGAGTCTGGTTCACTTGCCTGAATTCCAGGAGCAGCATGCTAACACAGTGGCTATCCAGGTGGTTACAATGTTTCTGGCAAAGTTAATGTATGCTATAACAGACCTTTCTATTCCACCTTAATGATGAAATGTTCAGTATGGCACAGCCTTATTTGTATGTGGTAAATTGATTCTTCTTGGTTTTCAAAATGCTAGTAGAAACTTCTGGTGGAATATAATAAAAAGAAAACCAAACTCACCTGCTTGTAACAGTAACTAGTTGTGTATGGAAACTCTTGACTACTGTCTTCATTGTCTTGCCTGTTTTGATGCTGAGAAGCCATTTCATTTAGTAGGAGAGTTAAGAAAAAGGGTTGGAGTAAATGTGATCGTAAGGAAAGTCACCCAAGACTCCAGATCAAGGGAAAGACTTGGGATAAGATGTGAGGAAAATGACAGAGAAATTCCGTTTATAGAGACATTGGCAGTGGCTGAGAGGTTACTGGACATGGACAGAAAAGAATGGAACTCTACAAAGTTGATGAATGTCAAGGTAAACAAGTGAGACTACACAAGAAAATTGCAAATTAAAAACACAAAGAAAAAAATGGGGGTGGTGTATGTGGAAGCTGATCTGCAGTCAGTCATATTTTTTCCAAACAAGTATCAAGTAGGAGTCTCTCCTTTGTGTTACATGATTGATGTCGATATAGAGAAAGTGTTGTATAAAACCAAATTCTCATGAAAATGGTTACTTTCCAACATTACTGTTATGGAGAGTGCACGATTTACAAAATTCCCACAGTCAGTTACTGTTTGCTATTCTCCACAGGATCCTGATGGAAATATGTTAGATCTAATTGCAACAAACAGACCTGTCATCTTTGAGGACGTCTGCATTGAAACTGCTGTCAGTGAACAGTAGGCTATTATAGTGATAGTGAATACCAAAGTAAAAAGGACAACTAAAACAAGCAGAAAGATTTATATGTTCAGTAAATTAGACAAAGAAGCAGTAGTGTCATATCTCGATGAGGAAGAAACTTTTAGCTCACGAGAGGAGTAAGTATAGAAGAACTATGGCTGAAGTTCAGAAGAATAGCTGACTGTCTGCTGTGTGGGTATGTACCCACTGGAAAGTTTGTGATGAGAGATACCCTCCATAGTATACAGTCACTGTAAAGGAACTTCTAAACAGAGACTACTGCATAATCTATATAAAACAATATGTAGGACTATAGGTAAAGAGATGGCAAATGAAACATCTTGGCTGTCAAAGAGAAAAATGCGGAAAAGCAAAAGCAAAAATGCGTACCTCTGTTTTCAAATATTTCTTTACAACGGGAAAGCCAGGAGTATTGCCCCAATTTAATCCACATAGCATTGAAAAGATGAGGAAAATAGACATTACTGTCAGTGGCATTGAGAAACAACTGAAATCATTAAAATTGAACATAGCACCAGGGCCCAATGGAATTCCTATCAGATTCTGTACCCAACTTGTGGATGAGTTAGCCCATGGTTAACCACAATCTGGCAGAGATCCCTCTAACAAAAAACCACTCATAGTCATTGGAAGAAAGCGCATGTCACAACTGTCTACAAGAAGAGTAATAGAAGTGATCCACAAAACTACCATCCAATATCCTGTAAGCAATGAGATAGTTGGAGTATTTTTTTTTTTTTTTATTTTTTTTTTTTATTATTATTATTTCCGCGAAGCACGTGACTCAGTATCACACGTATGCCTATAATCAAAAGTCTTTTCATATGGGATATCAGCCAAAATTTATGACTGGACTGCTGATTTCTTGGTAGGGAACATGCAATGTATTATCTTGGATGGAGAGTCATCAGCGGGTGTATAAGTAACTTCAAGTGTATTCCAGGAAAGTAGTTGGATCCTTTGCTGTTAATTTGTATATTAATGGCCTTGCGAACAATATTTGTAGTAACCTCAGACTTTTCGCATATGAAGCAGTTATCTACACTGAAGAACAGTCTGAATGGAGCTGCACGAATATTCAGTCATACTTTGATAAGATTTCAATGTGTTGTAAAGACTGGCAACTTGCTTTACATGTTCAGAAATATAAAATTGTGCACTTCACAAAATGGAAAAAGAAACACAGTATCATATGATTATAATATCAGGGAGTCTCAGAGCTGGTAAATTCTTACAAATACCTGGGTGTAACACTTAGTTGGGACATGAAGTGGAATGGTCACAATCGATCTACAAAGGAGATTGCGTACAAATCACTAGTGCGTACCATTGGAACTGGCTGTCTCTTGAAGATAGGCACAAACTATCCTGGGAAATCCTACTTACAAAGTTTCAAGAACTGACTTGAAATGATACCTGTAGGAATGTACTATAACCCCTACATATTGCTTCGATAGGGATCATGAGGACAAGATTAGATTAATTACAATGCACACAGAGACATTTAAACAATTATTCTTCCTGTGCTCTGTATGGTAAATGGAATGGGGAAAAAACTTAATACGTGGTACAATAAGACATACCCTCTGCCATGCACTTCACAGTGGTTTGCAGAGTATAGATGTGGATGTAGATAAGGCTCTGTTTATATCTTTAAGCTCTCACCGAGGGAAAATAAACATGAACCTGAAATAAAGTGTTTCATGTTAGGATTCAGCAAAGACATCACATGGTGCAAGCTGCACTGTTTTCTTTGGGTGTATGTTGTCCCACAAAGGTCTGTCTCCATAGCGCAGCAGTAGCATTACCACCTACCGTGCAAGGGGGCCTGGGTTCGATTCCCGGCAGGAGACTGGGTATTGTGTGTCCTTCATCATCATTGACACGCAAGTTGCCGAAGTGGCGTCAACTAAAAAGACTTGCAATATGGCAGCCGCACCCCGAAGGGGATATCCTGGCCAATAAATGCCATACGATAATTTCATTTTTTTGTCCTACACAACCTGTTTTGTTCTTTTAAGAACTCCTGCAAGTTAATATGTCAATGGCCTTGGCAAGGTGGATACTCTGGCTCCTATCGGACCACTGAAGTTAAGGTATGCTGCACTATGTTGACAATTTTCCCTTTGAGTTGATGGCAGAGAGGACATATGGGGTGGTGGTGTAAAGTTTCTGATCACAAGTCTTTGCACTGATGTCGTGAATAAAATTCCAAACATCTCTCCAGTGTCTCGTGGAGTGAAGACATGCTACACTGTTGATGGTGATCCATTCATCTGGATGTTAAGCTCAGCAGGCCCCATGGAGCTGTTCAAGAGGAGTAGGATATGTACAGGTACCAGGTTTCATTCTCTCCCTTCCCTCATGATGTCCAACATGACACCACACACACACACACACACACACACACACACACACACACACACACACACACCTCGTGGTTCAATTCTGTTTTCACCTGTAAGTATTCTGTAAACTGTAGTAAATTCCCTTTAAATAAAATCCATTTACTCTTAGTTTTTTTGAATTTGGTTTTATTGATCGAAGAAGGTCCTGAATGTGAGATATTCCATGCACAGCATAATAGTGTCTGTACGGGAGACATGCGCTGACTGGCAACGAGGAGTGGAACCTCAACAGGACCCAGCTTTAAAAGGCAAGAAAGATCCCGACAATGGCTTTGGAATAAAAGTACCAAGAAGAAATGTTGGTGAGTACCATTGTAGTTAAGCGCTTATCGTTAAAACTTTGTGAGAAGCAGGATGCAACATAAATCACATTTGTCTTCTGTTTTAGACATATAACGATGATAATAATCACAATCTTATTATTCGTGGTAATGAAAATTGTGACAAAACATAAATTGAAGAGTAGGGTGCCTGAGTGTGGGGGTGGGGCGGGGGGGGGGGGGGGGGGAGGGGGAGGGGGCGGGGAGGTAAATGATGGAAATTTGGTCATAATTATGTTGTAGAAAGAAAACGAAGTGTAAATGTTTTCAAAATGTGCAGCCATCATATGAAGTTTGCAAATGCTTTGAATGTACTGCATTAGGATGTGCTTTAATAAGATCTCAATCACTGTAATGTGGGATTACAAAAGAAAATTTAGTGTTTCTTATATATTAAAACAAAAATTCTATTGTTCCCCAACTGCAGCTACATATAATTTTTAATTGGGCACACAGGATAATTAATGATATTTTCTCTGCTATATTACTAATTGAAACCACTAAATCAGGCAATGCTGAGGGAATTAGATTAGAAAATGAGACACTTAAAGTAGTAGGTGAGTTTTGCTGTTTAGGGAGCAAAATAAAAGTGGTAAATGAGTTTTGCTATTTGGGGGAGCAAAATAACTGATGATGGTCGAAGTAGAGAGGATATAAAATGTAGACTGGCAATGGCAAGGAAAGCGTTTCTGAAGAAGAGGAATTTGTTAACATCGAGTATAGATTTAAGTGTCAGGAAATCATTTCTGAAAGTATTTGTATGGGGTGTAGCCACGTATGGAAGTGAAACATGGACGATAAATAGTTTGGACAGGAAGAGAATAGAAGCTTTCGAAATGTGGTAATACAGAAGAATGCTGAAGATTAGATGGGTAGATCATGTAACGAATGAGGAGGTATTGAATAGAGTAGGGGAGGAGTACCAGGTTACATAAAAACAATGTTTGTTCCTTTTCAGTAGTGCAGCCAAAAAAAAAAAAAAAAAAAAAAAAAAAAAAAAAAAAAAAAAAAAAAAAACTGTCCAGGAACTTTTCTGACAAAGCGAGTAAGTCACAAGTACACAGCAAATTGCCTTGGGGATATAACAAAAAATCCAGCGTTTTAAATTGTGAGCAGGGCAGGTTTAAGGCCCAAGTGACACAAGCCACCACTGATGTGCCAAGTTGAGAGGCACCACAACTGAAAGGTTTCTGTACAGGATGTGTCACAATTCACAGCAGCTGCTTGTCGTGCCAGGTTGAGGGGGAGGTACCAAGGGTATCCAAGTGTAAAATTTGTATTCTTTATGGATCATCCTCAATAGCAAAACTTGACACAGATGAAAGTGTATTTGTGGTACTCAAACGCACTACTATTGAGTACTTTATGTTCTTATAAAATGCAGAAATATAACTCAATTATCCAAAGGAGGGAGAAGTTCGGATAGAGGTTAAGTTTAAAAAGATGATTTTTTTGTGGGGAGGGAGGAGTGTGTGTGTGTGTGTGTGTGTGTGTGTGTGTGTGTGTGTGTGTGTGTGTGTTTTGGGGAGACTGCCTCTTTGTGTAAGTAGTGACACTTGTTCATTTTTATATTACTAATTTATCTTATTTTATGTATAAAATAATCGTATGTCAGTGAGATTTCTTCATCTTTTTTCAGGTCCTTCTTCTACACAACTGTATATGGTTCGAACAATGCTTGAGTCACTAATTGCTGATAAATCAGGTGGTAAAAGAACATTGAGAAAGGACATTGATGGACAGTACCTTGTTCAGATTGATCAATTTCATAAAACATCATTTTATTGGAACTATTTGCTTGGATTTAGTGGTAAGTGGTGTCCGTACTCTGAGACCTTTTGTAAACTAATTATGCCTCTTGTAATACACACTTCATTTTAAAAAGAAAGGTTAAACACTCAATACTCTGACAGAAAAAAAAAAAAATAATCGCAACACCAAGGCAGAGTTGCACTACATAACCGAAAATTGATAGACATGTTTCTACATCTGAAAGATGACGCCTATTCAGACTTCGCACCAGTTGCAAAAGAGTGGCACTAGTAGCGCCTCTATGAGTATGCAGATGCTGTAACAGTCATGGGTGTTAGTTACCTTTGAGATTGGAAATGGTGAATGTATGTTAGTCAAGAATGCCTTTAAGGCAAAAAAGACGCCATTATCAGTGCGTCACTAAGTCTGAATGGAGTCGTGTAAAAGGGCTGCGAGAAGCTGAATGTTCCGTCAGCAATATTGCAGAAAGACTTAGCAGGAATGTCACCAGTGTAAATGATTGTTGGCAATGGTGGTGAGAAGAAGGTATGGTCACAAGAAGACCAGGTTCCGGATGGCCATGTGGCACTACTGAGAGTGAAGACTATCATGGTTGGCGTATGACTCTGATACATCAAACTACATCTGCAGCAACAAATTGAGCAACAGTTGGCACCACAGTGACACAATGATCTGTTATAAATGGATTACTTCAAGGACAGCTCCAAGACTGACAACCAGTATCACGCATTCCACTGACCCCAAACCACCACCATTTGCGACTTTAGTGGTGTCAAGCGAGAGCTCATTGGAGGGTAAGGTTGAGGTCTGTTGTGTTTTCTGATGAAAGCTGGTTCTGCCTCGGTGCCAGTGATGACCGTGTATTGTTTGGAGGAATGGCCGTTGAGCACCTGCAACCAGCCTATCTGCATGGTAGACACACTAGACCTACATGTGGTGTTATGGGCCGGCTTGCAATTTCATATGACACTGTGATCACACTCACGGTTATTCCACACACCTTGACGGCAAATTTTATGTCAGTCTGGTGATTCGACCTGTTGTGCTGCCATTCATGAACAGATTTCCAGGGGGAATGTTCCAACAGGATAATGCTCCCTCACATACTACTTATGTAGTTCTACATGCTCTACTGAGGCTGACATGTTGCTGTGGCCTGCTTGATCACCAGGTCTGTCTCCAGTAAAGCACATATTGGACATCATCAGATGAAACCTCCAGCGTCATCCACAACCAGCATTAACTGCCACTGTATTGAGCAAGCATGTGCATAAGGCATGGAACTCCACCCCACAAACTGACATTGGGCACCTGTACAACATAATGCATGCATATTTTCATGCTTGCATTCAATATTCTGGTGGTTACATCGTTTATTAATTTAATAGCATTTCACATTTGCAATGGCTTGTCTTGCACTTACATTAACCTGTTATCTTGGAATGTTAATCACTTAAATATGTTAGCTAGACAAATGTATTCCCGAAATTTCGTTACTCTATATTAATTACTTTTTGGTGTTGCAACTTTTTCTTGTCTGTGTATCTGCCTGTTATTCCAATGAACTATAGTCTGGATGTACTCATATTTTAAAGACCAGCAATATACTTTTTCTATGTAACATGAACACGATACAAAGAAGTGGCTCCCCTATGGAGCAGATGTTTGTTATTGGCCAATTTAAAGGTATTGCAAGACTATTATGGGCATTAACTGTGTGATGAAACTGATTGTGGCTGTAAGGCAACTGTCTTCCAAGGCTACAACCACGTCAGATGTTTGAATTTTCCAAAATGTGAGCCAGTATATGTAGCCAGTTCAGTATGCGAGACATTGAAATGAGTTGAGTTCTCATTGCCTTTCCACACGGGAGGATGAATTTGCAGTGCAATACGCTTCATTGGACCCAGAATAAGTGGAGAAGTGTTCTCACAGAGTAAAAATCAGCCTCCACTTGGATTTAGCACCAGCATTTATTTAAGTTAAGAGGAGAATTATGTTGAAAAAGTCTTCAGAAAGTTGCCCACAGGTGTAAGGGAGGAAACTAGGATTCCATAACATTTCAGATGCAATTTAAGAGATTAGTGCACTGGTTGTATGTTGTTTAACTTACCTGAATGTTTGGGTTCTGCTTTTACATGCTTATTTTAATGCTAAAGGTTATTGTAAGTGGTAAATATATCTCCACAGTTATAGTACATAAAAATTATTTTCCAGCACTTGTCCGCTTCTTCAGTTGACGTACCTTGTGACAGGTACTGACAGGAATCTCTTGACTACCTTCTATCCTGTGCCTCTTCCTTAGTCTACTGGTAAATTTATCCATTTTTCCTGCCATCCAGCATTCTAACCCTCCTTCCTCCCCCTCCCCTCCCCTCCCCTCCCCTCCCCCTCCCCCTCCCCCTCTTCTTCTTCTTCTTCTTCTTCTTCTTCTTCACAACCTCCTCCACCTCCTTCTGTTGCTCTTCCTCTCTTCTTTGCAATCTTTCCTTCAATGCTCTTTCGCGCATGTCTGCCGTAGATGTTTTCTTCATTGTTACCATTTCCACCGAACATTCTTCATATTTTTTAAAGTATTTCATTATTTGTTGTTCCTTCAATGCATTTCACTTTAAGTGTCCTCCTCAGCAATAATTCAAAATTAACCAAGTGTGTTTTTTTCTTTCTGTTTGACTGACCATGGTTCATTGGCACATAATAATACACGTCAGTTTTTACATCTCTTTGTTAGCTGTATTTAATTTATTTTTGCCATCAAAAAAACTTTCTCCTTTTCAAAAACTATTTTTACCCATACACATTCTTCTTGTTTTCTTGAGACAGCTTCCATTTTCCATCACCAGACTTCCTTAGGACCTAAAAAATTTTACTTGTTCCAAGTACTTTCCTTCTGATTCATTCATCTTGTTTGCTGATTCTCATCAGTTTCTTTGTTGTGCATTTATCTTCATTCCATATTCTTTCCTCACTTTTTCAACCCTCTCCATCATAAATGGTAGTCCTTCCCTTATTTTGACAACAATACTTGATCCTCCGCATACTTAATTGTGTTTACACTTTCTCCTCCTACCGTTATGCTTTTATGGGTAACCTAACATATTTCTTTATCTGTAGTACATCCTAAGAGACTCTTCCATGACGGGGAAGGTGAAGAGAGAGAATCAGAGAGTTGTGACAAATTCTGGGTTCACTTGTGCCCAAGTGTAAGCACAGCCAGTTCCTGCTTCATAGTTGTTTTTTTGTAGAGTATAAAATTTTCTTGTATAATGTGTTTTCCACAACTTCAGTAATTTACATTTTTTATAAAAATTCTAGGTAGTATAGAGATAACAAAAGAACGTTGTTTGCCAAGTAATATAGCTCGATGAAACTTGGGGCCATTCACAGAAAGAAGTGCTACAGTATAGTAACTGAAAGAAATAAGTAATGAGGCAAACAGAAATGACGCTTTCATTCAAAGTGAAGTCACCGCAATTTATGTTGTTCCCCTGAACATTGCAAAAGGGAAACATCGTCTTTAGTAGGATGTGTGATCACCACAGATGGCAAAGCATGCTCTGCAAAGTGCTCTCATGCTGGCCACAAGTTTGGTAAGGCATTACTTTTACATCCATCAGCACAGTTGACAACTGCCAGATGGTCGCCATTGGCGTAGAAGACTGCACATCTCAATGTGGCCGACAAATTCCTGATAGCAAACGTAAGAGTGTGCTGCTGCTTGAGGAGAGATTTGAGCACTGCCTCGATAGACATGAGAACCTAAGGAACAACCAGATAGAATAAGTACATGGATGTGAACACCATACTTGTCACCAGTTGTGTCATAATGCAAGACACAACCAGTAGTGCAATCACTAAGAACAAGGGTTTATTTTTCTACATTCAGGTAAACTACATACATAAAATAGTACAATAAGCAGTAGAACACAAACTCAGAAGGAGCAAAGGCTTCACTTTCTTTACATAGAGGAGGGTTCCAGTAGGCGGTGCGGCAGATGTCATGCTGTACACACTACTCTTGTGACCCAGCTTGGATGTCCTATGTTGGTCGGCGTAGGCAGCTGCCATCGCCAGGCTATGTGGAGCATAGAAGGTTGGCGGCGTGGTGTCGCAGCACATATCCAGCTGTTGTGCACAGAGTTATAGCAATATTCTTGAAACCATTTAACAAGTCTATCATGTTAGTACAAGCCTCGAATGCTATA
The DNA here is from genome assembly GCF_023864345.2 of Schistocerca serialis cubense. Lineage (NCBI taxonomy): Eukaryota > Metazoa > Arthropoda > Insecta > Orthoptera > Acrididae > Schistocerca > Schistocerca serialis. The sequence continues at coordinate 124,635,991 of NC_064644.1, forward strand.
AATATAAACTACGTTACAGTGAAATATTGGAGTTTCAGATTTACTATTATGTAAATGTGATATTTTCTAATTAGTCCCAATTGAGGTATAGTTTGTCGTGTTAAATCTAACAAGTGTTTCATTGTGTAACTGTTAGGTGAAAAATTTAAGAGGATTTAATGCCCAAGTCCTTGAAAATGGAGCTGTAGCTTCAAAACATGTTGGGCACCAGTTAAAAAGTAAAAAATGTGTAACTGATGATGAAATATTACTAATTAGTAATCCCTAACCTATAGGTCTGCTAGTTGTTGGCTCGTGATATCATGGGCTTTGTTTGACCCATATAGGTCAAGTGCAATTTGCGGTACTGGTTTTCATGGTTGTCTTGGGCATTTTTCAGTATAAACTGTCTTCTCTTTAGCTATATAGTTCAAGTGAAATTTGGGTAGCACTGTTTTCATTTGAGCTGTTTAGATTAACTTAAACATTCGAGTCCAATTGTTGTTTTTTTATTGTTTATTCAGTTTATTCTCAGTAATATCATTTGTGTTATTTTTTGGTTGGTGTATGGCAGTCAGTTTGTTGTGTCTGTCTGCGGCCTAACATCTCCTCTACGCAGCAAATAGCAATCTTTCCTTTTCATAATATTGTTGTTATTCCATCCTGAACTTTCCATTGTTTGGTTTTTCTGTTTTGTATGTTTTGGAATGGTGCCATTATTCTTAGTGTTGCTGCATATTTAGCTTGTCCTAGTCCTAAAACTCTTACTTTTTGCAGTGTCCTGTTCATTTTATTGCTGAAGTGAAATATTTCACGTTGGTTATACTTTGTTCGTGGGTATATTTAGTGATGTTATGGTCACTATATTGTATGTGCTGGAAATGGGGGCATCCGCCATCTCGATGATGTCACAGGTCAAAGCAGAGGGGCAGAATCACATACTTCTCTATTGCCTTTCTTCTTTTTTGTTCCATTTGTGTTCCACACTGGTCAGTCTGGGTAACATTCTGTTTGTGTGATTGCAATATGATTTTGTGAGATCCTGTTTTGGCTCACTGTTTTAACTGATGAGTCTCAATATTTTCAGCTTCTCTTCAAGAGTGCTGTGATTTGTCCCAGCTGTGGTATAGAGAATTCTATTTAGAAATGACAATGGGGAGAAGAATTCAGGTGAGAATAGTATACAGTAATATTTAATATCCAGTATGATTTCTAAGTTGTGTTGGGTGAAAATATTGCACTGCCTTTGAATTACTGAAAATTGGACTTTGTACATGCTAAAGATTCCAGTGATGATGTTCAAATAAAGTCTAGAACATTTTTGCTTATACTGAGATATTTGCAAATATGCATTTTCTTTTCACAATCTATTCTGTATAGTTGTAAATTTTGCCCTTTAGGACAGTGCATATATTTTGTACTAACATTGACCTAATGAACCTCAAGTAACTGTATTTTTTATTTGTTTTGAACCATGTCTAAGTAGACTGCCAATGTGAGGCTGGGAGGCTCTTTCCAGCTCATATTTGCATTCCAGTTATCTACATTACTTAGAGAAGTGTATTACATTGTTACCCTTTTCAAGTATCAACCAACATTAGGTGATGTTGATGGTCAGGCTATGCCTATGACAATTGGCACTTGGAACTTTCCCTCCTGTCTGTGCTAGTATTTGCAAGTCTTTAATTACTTAATCTCATGAATTTGCTGCACATTGTATATTCCATTGATCTTTAAGTTGTCTTAACTTTTATATAAAACAGCTGTCACATAGCTGTCATCTACCTGTCACTTTCTTCTCCAGTGAAACCCTTCTCAAACACTTTCTGTATGTTTCCAGTCATAAGAAAAATGGGAAGGAGCTTCATCAGTTTACCTTGTAATTAAACAAATACCTTTATGTGGTGAAAATCTTTCTTCATTTTAGAAAAGTGAATCATTTGTCTTTTTTTTTCAATTTGACAGCTGTTTCTTGAGATTTTTTGAGCATGGTTTTAAAAGATATACATTTTCCTCTCCAGCTAGAATAATGCTTCCATTTAGGTGTACAGTATTTAAATGAAGCCAGGTATTGAAGTACATAGTGTGTCCTAGCTCTGCTGTGGTTGCTTGTGTGAAATTCCAAACTGCAATACTACCTTGTAGCAAGTTACGGCGATGAGATCCGTAGAAGCTTCAGCAACAACTGTGTAAAAGGTCAACGCAGTAGTCTAAATGCAAGAAGCATTCTGGCCAGCAAAGTAACATTATATGTCTCGTGTTCAAAGGAAATTGGTGGTGGAGCAGTGTCGCAGCATCAAATTTTGTTTGAATCAGGCATATCAGCCAGTGAATTTGTCTCATTTGACCTGAACACTTGAGAGGCAAATTCCTAGTTGTTCCTTCACGGCGATGCTCCAATCCACAAAGTGAAGATCGTGCACAAGTGTTTCACCAGTAATTGTATTAACAGTCCTTGACCACCTGCCATATTCACTGAATTTGGCACCAGCCAACTTCCAATTGTTCCCCAAATTGAAAGGACACCATTAAGATGGAATTAAGGACATGCAAAACAATTGTTCTGCAGTACCTCCTGCAGTTCCAAAAAAAGGACTGCAGTGATTGTTTCAAAACATTTTTAAAATGATTTCATCTTTGTATTGGTTCAGGGGGAGACTATTTAGAATGAATACAGTGATTTTGTGAACAAAATCCATGGCTTTTATTTTTCATAGTCACAGTTCTAATGGAACTGGGACACACTGTGTATTATATATAAAAATGCATTCATCCTCCAAATTAGACACTGGTAAATATATGTCATATCAATTTCTTAATATGGTGGTCTGTAATGGTATCCTTCCTTGTTATACTGTCTGTGTTGCAAATGTGAATTGTTCTTGTGAACATTTTCTAATTCATGGTTCATGAGAATTGTAGTGTTTCCAAAAAAATATTTTGTTTCAGACAATGGTCTATTTAATAATTTTGCATAAAAAAGTAGTGATATTGTACTGCAGTTTATATTAAGAATTTGTGTTTCAGTAATTGTTTGCACATACTTAATACACTTTGAAATACAATTTTTATAATTTCTTCATGTGCTTTAATTTATTTTTAATGTATCCATTGTATTTGAAATTGGAGTAGATCTGCTCCTTGAAACCACTGTATTAAAATGCAGTTGTAGATTCACCTTAGATGGATAGCAGTGGCACAGAAATGTTTCAAGGATTGAGGCCAGCTATTTAATCCACATGAATGACATGGGCACTTAGATGTTTATATAATCATTATTGATACCGTAAGATTACTGATATTGGTCTCTTTTAGTAGAAGACTTCTTTATTTAACTGCAGTAGCCTATACACCATATTTGCACTAGTGGCAACTTTTATTAAGTCCTTTGGTAATAATACAGTCCCAGATTCTGAGAGCTGTAGGTCTTCCTGGGGCGAAAGATTAATAAATTGTAAATTTCCCAAGCACTCATTGTCACTCCTTACCCCACTACTAATTGTAATTTTAATGACCATCTAATGTATCCAGGACTTATTTCTGGTTATTGTGTATCTTCTGTTACGTACTGATAGCAAATCAAGGAAATACTTAGTCAGTACCTGGGTGAATTCTTCGTGGAGATATACATTGTCGGAAATTCTTATAGACTGTATGGTAGTGGATTTTGATGTAGATAGCATAAAATCTCAAGCCAATATAAGAAAGAAAACATGAAAAGTACTTCATCTAGAAGCAACATATGCATTGGTCTTTCCATGTGTTCTCTTTCCAGTTGAAAAGTATTGAATTTTGTTTAAAAACCAATTTGCTGTACCTCATTAAATTTTGTATTCTTCTCTGAGACAAGTTTGCTGCTTTGCTACACATTTTAGAATTGCATATGTGCAGGCACATTGAAACTACTTTAGACTTAATTGTATTGTGTAATGGTGTTGGTGTCCTATTCCATTCTTGTTTAGAAATGTACCGTGAGACACCAACACAATGAAGAATGCAGTGACCTCATCACCATGGAGAAGCGCATACAGGTAGAAAAACCCTACCAAACTTGCTGAGACTAGAACATAGTCCTGTGTAGAACGTGACCTTCCTTTGCCAAACACAGTTTGAAGCAAGTTTTGATACACTACTACACTCCATGAACATAAATTGTTGCACTTTTATGAAGGCACTTAAAGGCAAAACTTTATTGGATTTGGTTAATTGCACAATCTACTCACCCAAATGTGCATAACTTTTCTTTTAATTTTTTTCTGTTTTGTCTGAACTAGTTATCAGACAGCTTTAAAAACTTTAAATACTGCACAATCAGGACTGTGATCTGTCTCCAGCTGTTTACTGTGTGGTTTGTGGTTTTTCTGGCATGTTGAGGAATTATTTGCTAGGTTCTTAGTTCTTTTACAGTTTGTTGTTACTGGAATGCTGATTTCCTTCTTCCTTAATTTGAGATATGAAATAGCAACTAAGTAATCAAACCCAAGTTTCCTGTAATGGCACAATTTAGAGCTCTCATAAGTTTGTAGCTATTTTTTCTAGAGTGTAGAAATTTTACGAAGTTATCATGAAGGATGAGCAGAGATGCATGGTTGGTAGGGTATGAAATGCATGCTTGTACAGTAAGATCATAACTAAATTAGTTTTGTTCTTTTTGTTTCTAAATCAGTATGTAAGTTTTTAAAAAAATCATATGGTTAATGAGCATTGAATGCTAATGACTCACAAAAACTAGTTGCATACAGATGACAAAATTGTTGTGTTTGGTAAAAGATGGCCATTTTCCATGGTAGCCACTACTAGATGATACTAGATTCACAATATAACACTGTAAAACATAGAGTTTTAGATGTTTGCTTACAAGTGTCAACTAGATGCCCAATAAGTTCAGCACAACTGTAATGTATGCATGACATTAAGAAGAAAAAGGGTACAGATATTTTTGATGGTGAATTCAGCTTGTTGCGAACAATTTCCATTTCATATGCTCTTAGGTTAACAGCTGTTAAAGGAGTTTGATTGGCAATAAATGTGGAGAACATTTTCAAGTAGCTAAGGAGCATTATCGAAAAAGTGATTCGGAGGGAAAGGTAAGTAAAGTGAATATAACCAAGGAACAAAATATGGTCTGCAGATGTGACTTTAGTTCTTTTCTGTTTTGGTCAAAAGTATGAGCAGACTGAAAACAAGACTTCCTAGAAATTAAACAATGAATTTTTGTCCAAATGGCCCATCAAATTGCCCAGTGTGAAGTCTATAAACATGCGAAAAAGAAAAGAAAAGGGGGGGGGGGCTGGAAAATAATCACTGTAATACAGGAAAAAATTAGTGATTTGAGAGAAAACTGAAAATTTCTCAAACAGATGCTGAAAGGTTAAAAAAATATCAAATCACAACATAAATGTAAAGTGCTTTGATTTCTTGTGATCTATTTACTCTTAATAGTAACAAAATACTGATCAATATTTAAATATTTTCATGCTTTCTGAACAAAACCTGAAAATAAAAATAATCTTGGAAAAAAACGGTCAGTTATTCCGTGAAATATTTGTTTAAAAGTAAGAAACAAAGTAGAATAGAGAAACATATGACACATCTCTGAATCATGTTCAAGATCATGTAGAGAAAATGAGGTGCCAACTGAAAATTTGAAGTTCAGTGTTTAATTTAGAATATTAGGATGGAATTTGTCTCTTAGAATTTCATTCAGTGGTCTATTTACGTCAGTAATGTATGAGCATCTTAGCTTCTGTCATGATTTGAAGCATCATTCAAAGGCGCATCAAATGTTTCTGTAATCTGTTTTATTTCTTACTTTTAGGCAAATCATTCCACAAAATATTTGACTGATTTTTTTTTTTCCAGCGTTCATGAGAAATGTATTGTAGATAAAGCAGATTGATTTTATCTTGGAATATGCAATTATTCAGATTGTCTAATCCTTACTTCTACTATCCCATGTTGACAGTTTTAATGCACACTTTTTGCTTATTCAGTTGAGTTCAGTTTATTATTAGCTATTGACCTCTTACAGTGGAATAGGTTCAGACATTAAAATTAAAAACACTTGTACAGAAACCTTTTTATACTTTAATTCCACTTTTCGTAATGTTTTTAAAAACTAGTATTGACAATGTCTATTTCAAATAGTTGTGTTACCTAATAGAATGAGAGTTTTGGTCATAAATCTTCACTCTGAAAATACTATAGGGCAAGAAGTGAACATATTTTGAAAGTTTATTATAGAATTTTAAGCATGTTTCTATTAATGAGTCTGTGGTTTCTGCCTTGGTATATTTGAGTCCAGTTTGCCTCTATTGTTGTGATGGGATGTATTCTCCCTGGTGTCGAACTAACTTAAGTTGCTTTTGATGTAAATCAATGCTGCAAAGATATGTATATTGATGTGTAGGCTTACAATAGTCCATTTCTTGATAAAAGTATTATTATTATTATTGGAAGCAAATAAAGCTGTAGTAATACAGGATTCACACAACTTTATTTCAGTTGGTGTGTGTGTGTGTGTGTGTGTGTGTGTGTGTGTGTGTGTGTGTGTGTGAACACGCGTGTGCTCAAGCTCATGTTTACACCCTTAAAGTCACTTCCTTGGCTGTAGGATGTTACTTGTTGACTGGTGCAAGTCACTGATAGCATTGTTCAACCTAATTAGCTGCTGATTATGGCCACATCCATTTTTACATAGACTGTTCATTATTTGTGGAAAACTGTATGGAAGTAATTCCTCGGCTAGAGTGAAAAGATTTTCTGAATATACATAACATCCAGAACGAATTAATGGACCAGGACTAATGAAAATTTCTGCTGTATTCATTATTGGGGGGATTTAATATTTCTGTTTGGTTTTAGTGTAGTATAGTAACCTACTCATATGAGGATTTTTTATGATTATATAACATAAATCAGGATTGGCAGACAGAGCATAAGTGTCCCTCCTCCAAGACCTGAGCTCAGTGACTTAACAAACACACTGCCTCATTCAGTTTGTACTCAGTGTACAATACTTTTATGTTTGTATATACTTGGAATAATTTAGTTTTGTAAGATGGCATACGCCTAAACAGTGTTCATTATGTGTATCAAAGTCAAATCCCCACATTTATTGCATACACTTCCAGATTAATTCGGGAACATGGCCAGGCCACTGTGGTGCTTACTGGGCTTTTTTCTTGGTGTAGTGGGTTTACTGGAGCAAAAAACGTACAACTAAAGTTTGACCAGTTTATTTTTAGCATTAAAATTTAATTTAAAAACACACTCAATTGCAACGAATTTTGTGTAACCTTTAAAGTTCTGTCCTTAATGGACGATTTTATTTTAGTTTTATGAAATTTCACAACTGATTTGTTAACTAATGCTTTTCCCTTGCTGACTACAGAAAACAGCTAATCATAAAAGCTGTTTTACAGTTACAACAGTCCCTCACTAATTAAAACACAACCACACACAGTTAGCCAAAATTTACATTTTACTGAATTCCCAAATGAAAATTTTCTAATAACTATTACTTTCTTAACTAACGTCAGCCACTAGCTGGCTCAGCAAAACTAACAGCCTAACATCTTCCTTTATCCTAAATAATATGCAACATTCAAGACAACAGATAATTTACCCAGTTGTGCTTCAGTCATTTAACAGGTAACACTTCCTGGCTCTGGTAAGGTAACACAAATACAACTCATATATCAAACTGAGCAATTCATTAACCCATTACAAATAACATTTGCCCCGAGCCATTATTAAAAAACTAGACAACATATTCAGTCCAATGCAACATTACCTTTTCTGTTACCCAGCCTGATAGCCAAGCAGCCATCCCCAATTGCTGCTTATGTCTCAGTTTGGCAGTCCACTTTTCTTACACATGCATTCAGCAGGACTATGGATTGTTCTGAGGATTATTGGAAGGCACCTTTGGTAGTAATTGCCCTGGATTCCACACAGAGCAGTGCAAGCTTTGATGCTGCTTATAGCAACCTTCACAAACTGTAAACAAACACTGCACAAGGTGAGTGTTCAAATCTTCACTTCACTGGCCATTTTACTGGTACACAGTCCCAGTCCACAACATTGCCGCCTGGCACCTACCCCACCTGACCATCCAGAAGTAACTGCCATTCCCATTGACCATACACACATTGTCTGGAAGAAATAACAATCTCTGCCAACACTTCAGTGAGGCAAAAACCTTCTACCTATATCGTAGTGCCAACATTCAATCAGAGTGCCACAACTGGCACACTGCCACATATCTGTTACAGCTATCTTCCATTCTTCCTGTCTGAAAATCTAAGTCAGCATCCCCTCTCTATGAGCCAATTGTTGTCAGACTTGATAGACATTTCTGTTCTGCACAACAGATATTGGTTGAATCACTACAGACATTGGTTGACTCATTTTACTATAAAACATTACATTGTGATTGTATATTATAATACGACACAGGTGTCATCTTTTTTATCAAGCTCTACACTTAACTCTTTGCTTAATCCTTAATTGCATAGTAAACATTATTGAAGAGGTATATTTTGACTACCGTTTGAAATAAATGTATTTTAATTGTCTCTCAAATAGTAGTAGTGTTAAATTGTTGACAGGAACACAGAAAGAATGAAAGCTTCACTAGCTTTCAGACAGATCCTTTAATGAGAGATTGTGTAGTGTGTGGTGGGTAGAGGGAGAAAAAAGGCAGGAAGTGGGATGGAAGGTTGGAGAAGTGTGGAGGGAGGCAGCAGGCGTGCAGGTTAGAAGTGAAGGGGGGAGAGAGAGAGAGAGAGAGAGAGAGAGAGAGAGAGAGAGAGAGAGAGAGAGAGAGGCAGCAGGTGCCTGAGATAGGAAGGGACATATGAGCACAGGAACTGATGATTAAGTGTAGCATATGGTGATGGTTATGGTTATGGGTTTTGGTGTGGTAGTGATGTGGTGGAGTGGCTTTGGGAGGGGATGAAAGGACAGAGGAAGACAAGACTGATGGATAATGGTGTGGGGCAGTGGGTTCACAGAGATTGAGGCCAGGAGGATCACAAGAATGGACAAGTTGCAAGAATAATTCCCATCTACTTAGAAACTCCAGTTGGAATATCAATAATATTAGGAAAACGACAGACCGTTACTCATCATAAAGATGCCCCATTGTGTTGCAAATAGGCACAATAAAAAGAATGGTATACGTTAATAACTTTGGGCTAAAACTTTATTCAACAAAGAAAACACACACACACACACACACACACACGAGAGCAAGCACACCTCATGTACACGTGACTGCTCCCACTGGCAGCTCTGAACAGAACATGACTGTCACGTGAAGAGCAATTTGGAATCTGGAGTGGGGGTATAGTAGTGTATGGGCTGGGGCGGGGGAGAGAAGAGGGCTGTCTGGTGGGGCATACAGGGACCAGAGACTACCAGCCATAGCACCAGGAGGTGGTGTGTGTGTGGGGGGGGGGGGGGGAGCAGGGAAGGGGAAAGGGCGGTTGGATGCATTGGCAGAGGACAACACACAAAGAGGGTGAGGAAATATGAAAAGAGAGGAGGTGATAGGTTAGGGGGCAGAAACTTGAGTGGAGGGTGTAGGGGACAGTAGGTTATTGTAGGTTGAGATAGAGATAATTTCGGGAGCGGAGTAAGAATAACTTCCATCTGTACAGCTCAGAAAAACTTGTGGTGGAGGGAAGAATCCAGATGGCCCAAGTTATGAAGCAGCCTTTGATATTTAGCATGTTATGATCAGCTGCATGTTGTGCTTCAAGGTGGTCTGCTCTGCTCTCGGCCAGTTTGGCAGTGGCCATTATTCCTGATGGGCAGCTCCTTGGTAGTCATATCAATATAAAAGACTGTGCAGTGGCTGCAGCAGAGTTTGTATACAACATGACTTCTTTCAGAGGTGGGCTACCCTTTGGTGGGGTAAGATAGGCCCATGACAGGATTGAAATAGGAAGTGCTGGGTGGGTGGATGAAGGATGTGGTTCTGTTGTTCCAGTCCAGGGTGGTATTGGATGATGAGGAGGGTTACACTTTTGTAGCTGGCTCTTGGGAGTGGAGGGAGGGTTGGGAGTGTATGGGGAAATGGCAAGAGATTTGTTTGTGGACCAGGTGGAGGGGTAGTGCCTGTCTTTGAAGGCCTTGGTGAGACTTTCAGCATACTGGGAAAGGGAGTTCTTGTCATTACAGATTTGCCATCCACATGTGGCAAGCCTGTATGGGAGGGATTTTTTTTATGTGGAAGGGATAGCAGCTGTCGAAATGCAGGTACTGTTGGTAGTTGGTGGATTTAATACGGGCAGAGGTATGGATGGAGCCATCAGAGCATCTAAGAATGTGGCACACTGGATTGGAGTGGATCAGGTGAAGCAGATAGAGTGAAGGTGTTGAGCTTGTGAAGGAATGAGAATAGGATGTCTTGGTCCTGAGCCCAGATCATAAAGATATCATCAGTGAACATGAACTGGATCAGAGGTCTGGGGTTTTGGGAGGCTAGGAAGGTCCTGAGCTAATCATCCTTCCTGCAAACACATGATCCACCACTCTACTGATGAGCTGCAATGAGTATCTAGTGGAAGGCCTGTTCCAATTGTCTAACCTCTCCACCTATAAACTCTGCCCAAGCGATACCTTTCCAGAAGTCCACCATAACCTCCAGTCCCTGCTTAAAGTCTAAGGCCCTCCCCAAAACCACTTCCCTGACTCCATTTCCCTCCTCAGCCCTATGGCATGCCGCACTCCCATCTTCTAAATGCTCCCCAAAATTCACAAACCCAACAATCCTGGACATATGATTGTAGCTTTTTATTGTGCTCCTACTGAAAGGATTTTGGGCATAATTGATCAGCACCACCAACCAGTTGCCCGTAATCTAGCCACCCATGTCAAAGATACCAACCGCTTCCTTCAATGACTCTGCACCATCCCCACCCCTTTACCTCCTGGTTCCCTACTGGTCACTGATGGTGCCGCTTTCGTATACACCAATATTATTCATGCCTATGGTCTTGCTGTAGTTGAACACTACCTTTCCCAATGTCCTTCAGACTCCAAACCTGCTACCTCATTCGCCAAACTAACTTTATCCTAACACATAACTACTTCCCCTTTGAAGGGAAGGTATACAAACAACTCTGTGGCACAATCATGGGCACCTGCATGACACCCTCCTGTGCCAACCTGTTTATGGGGCATCTAGAGGAAACCTTCCTAGCCTCCCAAAACCAAACCCCTGGTCCCAAAACCAAACCCTTGGCCTGGTTCAGGCTCATTTATGATATCTTCATGATCTCAACTAGGGGCCAAGACACTTTATCCTCATTTCTTCACAACTTGAACACCTTCTCTCCCAGCCACTTCACCTGGTCCTCTTCAACCTAGTGTGCCATCTTCCTAGATGCTGACTTCCTACCCATGATAGCTCCATCCACACCTCTGTCCACATTAAAGCCACCAACCATCAGCAGCACCTCAGCACTTGCATTTTGACAGCTACCGTCCCTTCCACATCGGCTTGCATACAGCCTTGCCACTGGGGGACAAGAACTCCCTTTCACAGTATGCTGAAGGTCTCGCCAAGGCCTGCAGTGACTGACACTATCCCCTTTCCTAGTTTGCAAACAGATTTCCTTTGCCATTTCCCCACACATCCCCAGTCCTCCCACCACCCCCAAGAGCCAGTGACAAAAGAGTGCCACCTCCGCCACCCAGTGCTATCTTAAACTGGAACTACATCCTTGATTACGGCTTTCATTGTGAGTCATCATGCCTTAAAGAAGGGACATCTACCAAGATCCTTCCCAACCTTCCTAAAGTGGTGTTCTGTCTCCCACACAACTCCCACAATGTCCTATTCCATCCATATGGCACTCCTAATCACAGTCGCTTGCCACAGTGATCATATCCCTGTGGAAGACCTATCTGCAAGACCTGCCCAATCCATCCACCCAGCACTTCCTATTCTAGTCCTGTGACAGGCTTATCCTGCACCCACCAGAGTCTGGGCCACCTGTGGAAGGAGCCATGTCATATACCAACTCTGCTGCAACCATTGCACAGCATTTTAATTGGTATGACTACCAACCAGCTGTCCACTAGGATGAGCGACCACTGCCCAACTGTGGCCAAATGCAAAGTAAACCACCCTGGGCCACAACATGCAGCTGAAGATAACATGCTAGAGTTCAATGGCTGCTTCATGATCTGGGCCGTATGGATCCTTCCCTCCACCAACAGTTTTTCTGAACTGTGCAGATGGGTGTTATCCTTACAACACATTCTCCACTTACAAAATTATCCTGCTCTCAATCTATGCTAACCTACTGTCCCCTATACCCTCCACCCAACAGTTTCTGCCTCTCATCCTATCACCCTCTCCCTTTTCAGATTCCCTCACCCTCTTAAGAGTGCTGCCCTCTGCCAATGGAGTCACCTGTCCTTTCCTCTTCCCTGCTCCTCTCCTTTTCCATTCCCCATTTTTCCTTCCCACACTGCATCTCCCGATGCTGCACCTGGAAGTTGCTGGTGCTTGCCAGACAACACCCTTCCCCCCCTCCCCCCTCCCCTCCCCTCCCCTCCCCTCCCTTCTTCCCAATGATACCCTTCTGCCCCCACCTCTCTCCAGATTGCTAATCAGTGACAGTAGCATTCCGTAAGGAGCTGCTGGTGGAAGTGGTCGTGTGTTTGAGGTGTCCTTGCTTGTGTGAGTGAGTGTGTACATGTTTTCTTTGCTAAAGGAGGCCATGGCTGAAATCTAATAATGCGTAACAGTCTCTTCGTGTCTTTCTGTAACTCAAGGTGCCATCTTTATGGTGAGTAGCAATCTGTCCTTTTTGTAATTTTTGTTGATATTCTCATCTACTTTGTTCAGAAAGCTGGTGTTGGATCCAGATGGCACAATTGTGAAGCAGCCTTTGATATTGAGCTGCTTGTGCTCAACAGCACAACCACTGGGTGCTCTTGGCCACAGTTTAGCAGGGCCCTTTATTTTGGTGGTCAGTCGTTTAGTGGCCATGCTTGCATAAAATGCTGTGCAGAACTTGTAGCAACGCTGGTAGATGGCGTGGTTACTTTCACAGGTGGCCCTGCCTTTGATGGGATAGGATAAGCCTGTCACAGGACTAGAGTAGGCTTTGATGTGTGGCTGAATTTGGAAACCTGTCCACAGAATGGGTTTGGGGGTTAGTGCCTGTCTGTAAAGGCTTTTATGAGACCTTTAGGTAGGGGATAAGGGAATTTTTGTCACTTCAAAACTGTTCGTAGGTGGCCAGATTATGTGGGAGTGATTTTTTGGTTTGGACGGGATGACAACTGTCAAAATGCAGGTACTGTTAATGTTCAGTGGGCTTGATATGGACAGAAGTGTGGATAAAGCCATCAAAGGTGAAGGTCAACATCCAGGATGGCGACATGTTGGGCCAATGAGAACCAGGCGGAGCGAATGGGAGGGAAGGTGCTGTGGAGAAATGAGGATAGGGTGTGTTAGCCCTGGCTCTAGATAATGCAGGTATCATCTGCATATCTGAACAAGACAAGGAGTTTGGTATTTTGAGAGGTTAGGAAGGTTTCCTTTGTAGTGTCTAGAAAGCCTGCTTACTCGATTTGCTAGACAAATATTCAAACAAGTCACATGAATGAGTTTTATTAAAAAAAAGAAAATCGCAATACTTAACTTTGGCAATTAACAGATGTGTCCCAAGCAAATGGCAACACACAAAATAACTAACCTTCGTCAGTACAAACAATCCCAAGTCTGTGCTACATAGAGAATACAAGTGAAGTGACTAGAGTTGACACTGCTATTGAACTGGGCCATCACCAGTTGGTCGTGGTGCTTATGTCCTCTTCATAAAGGGGCTGCTGATGTCGCGTTGTTGTTTTGGAGAGAGGTCCAGTCAGCGTGCGATTGGCTGACTACTTCTCACAGCCTTCTCTTCTTTGTCACTCCTGACTGGCGTGCCAGTGCTTGACTTTATGTTGTAACGTCCTCTAGATAGCTCATAAAGAGATTGACATAGGACTGTGCCATGCAGGGGCATGTGGTCAGGCCAAAGATTTGTTTATATATCTTTTCCTCAAAAGAGATGGAAGTTAATTGTGAAGATATAATTGGTTAAGTTTGTAAGTATTGTGGTAGCCAGTTTGGAGTGGAAAGGGCATTGGTAAGTTGTTGGTCCATAGCAGTAAGGCCATGGGCATGGTAAATGTTGGTGTTAAGGAAATGGCGTCAACAGTGACAAATAGAGATTGAGGCATTAATGGGATGTTGATAGCAGAGAGCTGGAGAAGAAAGTGGTTTGTATCTTTAATATGAGTAGGTGGGCTAAAGAGCAGAGACTCTTTTTGTGGGAGAACAGTAACTAGTTATAATGGGTCATCTACGAGTGCTATTTTTCTGATGATGTGTGCCATGCTGATAAGTGTGGAAAATTGGTGCAGCAACAAGCAGAATAGAAAGTACATGCATTTAATGAGTAGTATATTGTAAACATACATTATGTGATCAAAAGTATCTGGACATCTGACTTAAAATGACTTACAAGTTCATGGCGCCCTCCATTGGTAATGCCAGAATTCAATTTGGTGTTGGCCCACCCTTAGCCTTGATGGCAGCTTCCACTCTCGCATGTATACATTCAATCAGGTGCTGGAAGGTTTCTTGGGGACTGGCAGCCCATTCTTCATGGAGTGCTGCACTGAGGAGAGGTATCAATGTCGGTCAGCGAGGCCTGGCACGAAGTCAGTGTTCCAAAACATCCCAAAGGTGTTCTGTAGGATTCAGGTCAGGACTCCGTGCAGGATGGTCCATTACAGGGATGTTATTGTCGTGTAACCACTCTGCCACAGGCCGTGCATTATGAACAGGTGCTTGATCGTGTTGAAAGATGCAATCGCCACGCCCGAATTGGTCTTCAGCAGTGAGAAGCAAGAAGGTGCTTAAAACATCAATGTAGGCCTGTGCTGTGATAGTGCCACGCAAAACAACAAGGGGTGCAAGCCCCCTCCATGAAAAACATAGCCACACCGTAACACCACCGCCTCCGAATTTTACTGTTGGCACTACACAAGCTGGCAGATGATGTTCACCTGGCTTTTGCTATACCCACACCCTGCCAATCGGATCGCCACATTGTGTACCGTGATTTGTCACTCCACACAATGTTCTTCCACTGTTCAATCATTCAATGTTTACATTCCTTACACCAAGCGAGGTATCATTTGGCATTTATCAGCATGATGTGTGGCTTATGTGCAGCTGCTTGACCATGAAATCTAAGTTTCCTCACCTCCCACCTAACTGTCATAGTACTTGCAGTGGATCCTGATGCAGTTTGGAATTCCTGTATGATGGTCTGGATAGATGTCGGCCTATTACAACCCTCATCAACTGTCGGCGGTCTCTGTCGGTCAGCAGATGAGGTGGTACACTTTTGTGCTGTATGTGTCCCTTCACATTTCCACTTCACTATTACATTGTAAACAGTGGACCGAGGGATATTTAGGAGTGTGGAAATCTCACCTACAGACGTATGACACAAGTGACACCCAATCAGCTGACCATGTTCGATGTCAGTGAGTTCCGCGGAGTGCCCCATTCAGCTCTCTCATGATGTTCGACTACTGAGGTCGCTGATATGAAGTACCTGGCAGCAGGTGGCAGCACAATGCACCTAATATGAAAAACTTATGTTTTTGGGGTGTGCAGATACTTTAGATCACATAGTGCACAACTCGTGAAGTGTAGTAGTTAAACAGGATCATTATTTTGCACAGGGCAGCTGCAGCATACAAACTGCATTTGATTTTTTTAACAATGTGCTAGTGGAAAATGTAAGATGGGGGAAAAACTCAAAGCGTGTGTTAGTATAAATAAAAAAGTGACTGTCTTTCTAGTCCACAGCCACAGAGTTCAGTAACCAGTAAAATTGATAAATTAATGTAAGGTATATTATCTTTATAATACAAACACTTGTCATCTCTGAACTATTCCTCTGCAGTATGCAATACACAGTGTTGCAAAATGTGTTCATATACTTCTGCATTTAGTGTTTTCTTAAGTGCAATAAAGGGACCACACCCTAACCATGAAGAACACCCACGTACCAAACAACACCTCATCCATTGTTCACTGTCGGCACAACACATGATGACAGGTAACATTGTCTAGGCATTTGCCACACTCAAACCCTTCCTTTGGATTGCCACAGTCTATAGTGTGATTCATCACTCATTTCAAATTGTTCACTACCCAGTGGTGTCACTCCTTACACCACATAATCTGTTGCTTAGCAGTGACTATGGAAATGTGAAGCTTATGAGGAGCCACTCGACGGTTGTGCCCCGTGCTTTTTAACTTACTATGTGCAATAGTGCTAGCTGGACTGTTGGTAGCACTTAGGAAATCAAGAGTGATTCCTTCCACTGATTCGTGCAATTTTTTGCAACCACCCTCTGCAATGCTCAGTGGTTCTTGTCCGTTAATCTGTGAACACAGTCTCGTTTTCGCTTAGCTGTCCTTCATTCTTCACATTTCCACTACACAGTCACATCACCAGAAGTTGAGTTGGGCATCTTCAGAATTGTTGAAATGCCCCTTGTGGATTTGTTACTCCGGTGACATCTAGTGAGTAGTCCACATTCGAAGTCACTGAGCTCTGCTGACTGACCCAGTATGCTGTTACTGCTTCTCTGCTGCTAACACACTACTCTCTGCCTCTTTTTATACTAGCAAGTCTGCCTCTCATGATATCTAGTGGTCAAGTCCACATTCTATAGTGATGTCCAGATATTTTTTTGATCAGAAGGTATACATTAACAGCTGGTGAAACAGTTTCAGATGTAGCAGGATTGTGCATGAAAAAAAAAAAAAAAAAAAAAAAAAACTGAATTTTCAGACCATGGAATTAAATATTTTAAACTAGAGCTTCTATTGTATTATTTTTCTCTGCTTTTGTATATCTCATATGGTGTGTGAACTCTTAAGCTTGGGAGGTGGGTAGTTCAATATGTTAAGGAACGTATCATCAATTTTTTCTGTAGTTTTTAACTAGCCTCATGTATTGGTAGTTGCCGTTTAGTTTTTTTATTTTGGCTTTGTTTCCTCTTTTATGATATGTGTTTTTATTTTATGGTTTATTGCCGTGTGTGTGTGTGTGTGTGTGTGTGTGTGTGTGTGTGTGTGTGTGTGTGTTAGTAGAAAAATATAAATTATTTATAATTTCCTAGATATGTTCTTTGCACAAATTATAAAACCATATTTCCACCCTGACCTGATGTGAAACTGTGTGTATATCAAATATTAGCCATTAAGGGTCTAATGTACGTCGAGTAATAGACTCAGCCAAGGAATTAGTCATAAAACATCTTTAGTAGGTGCTGGAAAACTCACAAACCTCAATGTTTATTGCTCTAAACCCTGTCAACTAAAATTATAGAATTTCTGCTTCAGTGAGGTCAGTTATGTGGTGTGACAGACTCATCTGTCATCACAGTTTTCAGAATAAAGCTAAAACAGAAATGTTGTTTTCATACCACATCTGCACAAGAGGGACAGATTACCTATAACGAACATGCACCTTCTAAATATCTAGATTACTGAATATAGGCTTGGAGTATGAAATTACA
The DNA here is from genome assembly GCF_023864345.2 of Schistocerca serialis cubense. Lineage (NCBI taxonomy): Eukaryota > Metazoa > Arthropoda > Insecta > Orthoptera > Acrididae > Schistocerca > Schistocerca serialis. The sequence continues at coordinate 124,653,592 of NC_064644.1, forward strand.
TTAAATTGCAATATATTGCAGGCAAGATGAAAATATAGTTTTGTTAAACATTTGGCTAAAGCCCCTATTACACTATGTGCATAAACTGTACACCTATGTACTAGCACCCCCAAGTGTGCATATCTGTGACTCCAAGCTGGTTCACGTAGACCTATTATACCATCCATGCAGGATATACCTAATGCACATGCGCAGTGGATGGTAATAATGCGCGAAACAAAAATAGAACCATCTGATCTCTTGTAAAGTCGTTCGTTCTACCGCGCGAGGCTCAAGAGGGTCCGTGTGACACATTGGAACGTCATTCATTCAAATTATTTATGTGATCTCAAAGTTCCTAATTAATAAGAAATTATTTTTTATCATTATTTATTAAGTAATTGTTATTCTACTACGTAGGTTACTACTGATCTGAATTACAGACTCAACAGTTAGTTTTATATTATGATACTTGATTACACAGGTACATCTATATCTAAATTTACATTTTGCACGTGGAGGACCCACTTGTTTTTGGAGCTATTGCTCTGGCAGTGACAGTAAATCTTTGGATTAGGGCAGAGCAACAACAAAAACGAAAACCCAGATGTTGTTGAGTTCGATATTGGCTGAAAAGAAGAAACGAAGGCAGGGGATTATATTGCTTATGAGAGAACTGAGGCCTGAAGATCTGCAAGAATTTCGGAACTTTGTGAGGATGGGCATGGTCAGTTTTGAGAAGCTGCTGTCTACAATAGAAGATGGAATGAGCAAGTGTGACACAGTCATGAGGGAGGCTATCTCACCATATCGAAAATAAGAATGAAATCATATATTTATATGTTTTGTGATCATACCAACCTAGGTCACTGATAAAATACCAGGACATGCCCATGATGCAGGCTGGTTGTGACATTACGTTTCCTGGTGACTGAGGAATCAGAAGTATCTGGTTTTTGGCCAAAGAATAGCACAGCCCACCATTTCAGAAGTTGTTGTGGGTGTACGCACTGCAATTTGCAACTCTTTAATACTTGAAGGTGCACTTGTGTTATTTTTCAAAGTTTGGAAAATGGAATGCAATGTGCTACTCAGAGCTTCGCACTCATCGTCTGTCGCATTGGGTGAAACTGCACTGACTTTCTCGCCATCACTGCTAGTATCTCTTTTCTGGCATACTGAAATAAAGCAAGAGATGCAATTAAAGCAAACATGAACTTTCGTAAGCTAAGGCATGACGATACAAATCAAAAATTACCATGTAACATTATTCGCATATTACTCAGAAAGAAACGATTGCCAATGTACTGTATTATGATACAGCGTGTCACATAGACACCTTCCATCGCTGTATGCCTGAAGTAAGACGCTTAATGCATCTTTGCTCCATTTCATTTCTATAATACGAAGTAATCAAAATAAAGAATGCTTTCACAAACAACTTGTATAAAATAAAGTTTTTTTTCTGCATTTGTGAAAACCTACTTACTGAAAAAGCACGGAAAATCCCCAATACAAATATTGAAATTAGCTACTAACCACCGACAGTAAGCAAATAACAAGCAGAAAGCACTGAGGTACTCCCTTTGGGCATGTGTCAGTTGTCGCTACCTAGTGTGCATGCACGGATTGATGGCAGTTTAGAACTGCTTTCTGTTTTGGCGCACGGATAATATGTCTGCTAATTTTTGTAGTTTCACCCACTCTGCCGGCAGATGGCTGTCACCCTAGACCAGTACTGTTTGCGGTGGATCGTTGTGTAATACCCACCAAACCTGTAGGTGGGAGAACCAATAACACTAACAGTAGATCTCAGTGGAATGTGTTCCTTGTGGATATTGGTTAAGCTATACAGATAGACTAGAATTCTTCAGCAATACTGCTGTTTTTCTGCTGTATCACAGTGTAGGATCACATTTTAGGGATTTGTATGTATTATCCTCCAACAGTGATAATACTTTGCTACAATACTCTATAGCATTAAGGACCACTGTGGTATTTCCCTTGTCAACCGGAAGTACAACTAGATCTTATCTCTCCACAAAGCATAGAATCCCTCTCTGTACGCTCTGCTGCTGTTTGATTGAGGAAGCTTGGCTGCGATTAAAATGTGACTTGTGGCAAGCCTTACATGATCAGTAATGTCCTGTGGGATCACTGAATACAAGGTTAAAACTTAATCCATCCAGAACTCTGCTTGTTTGAACCTTAGGTCCTCCATAAATTTTTGCCAAAGAGTTATCTTGCTGTCTTCAGATGCCTGATGAATGCTGGGCTGGTTCAGTTACCCAACAATCATCTTGATTCTGGGTCAGTGTACATACAGAAGCAGGGTGATCTCAGAGCATTCAGGCCAACAGTGAATGTGTTACATCACTATTTCAAAGTTTGCTAAATAAAATATATGTTGAAGTTCCACATGATACCTCTTGAAAACTACAATATTTTGATGTTATGACGATTCTTTAAGATGCTACAGACCTCCCAAAATGAGAGTATTTGTGAAAATGTCATAACAAAAGGAAAAATTGTAATAAAGAAACCAAAGGTGATAGAGATCTGAATTTATTTTCAATAAATACTTTGTTCACAGTACTATGACACGTGATTAATACATACACGCTTCTGAGCTCTTTTTGGGGGAGGGGGGGGGGGGGGGGGAGGATGTTAATTGTCTTGAAAAATGATGAAGTGGAAGGAACTGTCAGCTATGACATTAATGCATGAAATTCTCAAGCTGTCAAAATATTCGTACATAAATATGAGAGGATCTGATTTTTTTGTTATTTAGAGATTATTTTTTCCAAAAACCTCATTGTAAATGTTCTGAAATGTCATGCTACGTTAGTTGGTCATTGTACATAGGGAATGTGCAATCAGTGTGGGTAATACTTGGCTGTATAAAATGTGACGCTTAAATATTTAAATTGATCGCTTATTTTAAGTAAATGTCATGCAAAACTGGTATTTCTGAATCAAAATAATTACTTACAACATTACAAGTGAGTGGGAAAACAATTCATAATTTTGTTAAAGAACATTTTATAACAAGTATCAGAATATATATACCATTTTTCTTTTTATGATATTATTCACAAATTATTGTAGTCTTCTGTCATGATTTTACTTTTTCATGACTTTCTATGAATTATAATTGCCTACAGTCAACACTGCACTGTTGAAAAGGGTTCATTTGTTTTTTTCATCTGCTTCTCACTGAACTTGTATAGCCAAGCTGGATTTGCACATAGACAAGGATGATCCAGCGAGAAAAGTACTTGGGAAACGGAAACTGCTTGCTGATCTTTTGATGGTGGCCATTTGATAGCATTAACAGGACTATCAGGAGTCCTAAAGGAGACGGTTATATCTTGCAGTTCATGAGAGACACTATTGTGCCCCACCCACCACTGATTCTCATACACACAAGAAATGAAGTGGCTCTCTACAAAGTCTTCTAATGTATACTGTGGTCTTGCATTTCACATATAGTAACAGGCTGCATTTCATGGAGAACCGTTGTTGAAATGTATGTGCCACTCTGGGATGCAACCCAGTAGTGACTTGATTGAATTCCTACCACAGGCTTCATAGCAGAACACTCCTCTCTTATTTTTAAATGGAATTCCCTTAATGTACTTTCATTTAAAATTAAGAGTTTCATGCTTGTTATTAGTGTTGATATGGTGTGTACAGATCCAATAGCATCTCTTGTAACTGCTGGAGATTAAATCTTGTTGCAAGATGTTTACAGATACCTCCTACCCCATCACATGTACTTTTTCCGTGACCTGTTGCTGAAAATATCCATTTTTTTGGTCTTAATTCCTTTACCACAGTGTTGACCAAGCTCATAAAGTTGAAAGCAGTTTTTATAATGAGATGCTGCACCATCAGTCACATACACATGTGTAGGAAATAGGAAACGCATGGCCTCTAGATGCCATATCATCAATTTACAGGCTGACAGCATAGCATGTATGTGCATTGTCATGAATGAGATCATCACTGACAACAGCAAAACAGTGTGATGTTCCAAGGAAGTGAGCAACACATGTGACTAATGATACCTGTGATGTGTGCCAGTGGTGACTTTGAATTTTGTTATGCAAAGCAACAGACTAGTTCTTAGCAAAGTCGAAACGAAAAATTAATGTGTCTGGGATGTGGCTGATTTTACTACCTCTGTAACAAACTTCTCTGGCTCTGCTGTGCTCTTCACCAACTCTCCTCCTCCCCCCCCCCCCCCCCTACCCCCACCAGTGCATAGGTAACATCATTGTCAGTATCCTGAAGGTGTAATGCTTCAACGGTCATCACTTCAGCACCAGGACACATTGGACAGTCCTGCAACCAGCATTTATCGTGCAGCTCTTGACATATACACAGAAGCATCAGGTCCATCTCTGTGTACTTTTTTCCTGTGACACTGTTTTATGGAAAAACAGACAAGTTTCAAATTAGTGCAGTAAATACATGTGCATACTTCCTTCACTGGTTGACATTTTACCTATTTTGGTCATAAGGAGTAGAATTTTGTGAGACCAATTTTTAAATTCAGGTTCTCCTTTTTCGTTAGGAGATTTGCTTCTCTTATTGATCTTGTCACATATCTTTGTACCTTTTTAACTTTTTCACCATTTTCACTAACATAGATAACATCAGCCTGGTTAGGACTTTGCCTGCTGCAATCTTTGCCATCACTTAGATGCCCACAGTAAGAGTCTGGGCATGCTGCAGGATCCCCTCACTTCTAAACTGTTACTGTTATTACTCAGCTTAGCCGCGAGTCCGTAGAGGGTGGTATATGTAACGTACAGTATGACTGGTCAGCATTTCCACCTGGAATTTCCGAGTGTAAGTTGGACCTTTCTTGATCCTCCTTGGTGGGTCGTGTCGTCGGATTTCTTCCTACCTCTCGTAAATGTCGTCCCATGCAGATTCTTCATTGGCGCATTGGTTGTCTCTGTCGGTGGAAGCTAATTATCTGAAATTGCTGTCGATGAACTTTGGGGTATGTATTTACTCGAAATTAACATTCAGAATGCCGTAATATCACTTGTATTCCTATTAGATCAATAATGAAACACTCTTGTCACAAACAACTCGTAACTGAGAGCATGGCTACCATCGAACATGACAGGAAGAGCTCTTAACGCTGACCGCCGATTTTGGCGCTCAGTCCATATCTCTTACTAGTTTCGTCACAGTTCGTGGATTTCCGATCAAGTTTGTACTTACTAAGATATGCATTTGTTAATAAACGGGTGTGAATTTTAACAAGGCAAAATTATGATAAATAGTTTTAAACATCCAGAGGCTCCTCCTAATATTCATGTTGTCATAAATGACTTTAATTATTAAATATAAACAAACAAAATCGGTGACTTTGGCTCCAAGATGGCGGTACATCCCGTCGTGTATATTTCCCAGGCTAACGCTTGTTAATACGGTCCAGCGCCAAGCCCCACCCCACTATGCGCGACATATGGTCGCTTCGTCGCGTAGCCAGCCAGCGTGGGAAATGCTCTCCGATTCATGGCCGGCTACGGACTACAGCACTTCCTAACTATCATGAATACATCAATAAGAGACAATAATTCATTAAGTCTGGTAAAAATGTCTTCCTCATGTAAGAGGCATCTTACAATGCCCAAATACTCTTCTCATTCTTTATTTTATGAGTTTTTGAAATCAAATGATGTGAGGAAGTGGGTAGGTATTTTGGTATCTGCTGCTAAGAGTAGCTACCTGGTATCAGTGTCAGTAACTTTACCATCTCATTATAGGTTGCTGCGGAGATAGCAGTATTTAGGTTTTGAAACCACACATCACATTGTGTACACTTATCACTATCTTCAGATTTTACATGAAGTGCATCTACATTATACACTTCACGAAGTTCTGAGAAGATGTTGCTAGTGTAAAACTTGTTCCAATTTTTTCCGCTTTTCTTTTTACATACTGCTTTCTTTTTGTGCTTCTTGCCTTTCCTGGACATTTAAGGGGGGATATAGTCGGGCTACAGCAGACTTGCTAACATGCAATCTATCAACCTGGGACACAGCATCTATAGAAAACTGACACACACGGACCGATACCAGCACAAACTATCAAACCACCACCCGAGCCAGAAAAGAGGCATGATTAATACGCTCGTAACGCGAGCAGGATGAATATGTGAGCCACAGCACCTCAGACGCGAAATGCAACACCTGGAAAGTGTTCTGAGGAGCAATGGGTACTTCACAAATTATATTAGAAGTGTAACAGAGCCAAACACTCGGCGAAGTAAGGAATCAGAAAAAGAAATATCGGGTATGGCCTTTCTGCCATACATTCCCAGAGTGACAGACAGAATCGGCCGTATATTGCGCAAACATGGCGTAAAGACGATTTTCAAACCGACAAGGAAGATCAAAGAGTGTCTTAGATCAGCAAAGGAGAAAAGGGACCCACTTGCAATGTCGGGAATATACCATATAGCATGCATATGCGGAAAAGTTTATGCCGGAATAACTGGACAATCAATCAATAGCAGGATCAAAGAACATAAGCGGCATTGCAGGCTGGGAAAGGTGGAGAAATCGGCCATGGCAGAGCACGCACTGAGTGAGACCGACCATGTGATAAAATTCGCTGACACGGAAGTTCTGGCTGTAGAGAAGCACTATCACGTGCGCTTGTTCAGAGAAGCTGTAGAAATACAAAAACACGTGAACAGCTTCAACAAGAAAGAGGAAAGCCTTAAGATAAACGGATCCTGGCTTCCCGTACTGCAACAAATGACCGTCGCAGGTAGCAAGAGGATAACTGCACCGGAAATGACCGCTGACAAGCCCTCTGACGTTGGCGTGCCAGGTAAATATAGTCTACAGCCGCGAGCTCGGCTCCAGTTCACCACCGGCAATGGAGGGTGAAGCTTTGACAATGCTAGCCATTCGTGCTGGCGAAACGTCAGTAAAATCATTAGATGAATGTCGGCCGAAGAACCCGAGACAGAAGCCAATAAGCAGTTTCTCAACAAGTGGCCACAAAAGCCTTAACAATTTTGAATCTGCCAACAACTTCACACCCAGGAATATAAACATCTGCTTTATCTTCTTCAGTTTCAGATTTGTGTGATGGTGATTGTTTGGGCGGGTTGTCACTAAATTTATTCTTCTAGTGAGTTCCTGCACAATGGATGTGATGCTAATACCGTTACTTGAGTATGAAGATATTTCTGCAATACACTGTGTTACTTTTGGAATACGTCTTTAGGAGAGGAAATGAATTACCGAATAAAAAATACAGCGTGCCATTTAAGTCGTACCGCTGTTCATATCTTTGCAATAAACAAAGCTACAACAAAGGCATTGATGCTGATTGTTGTCCCCTGGATGGCTAAAGAACATTTGCTCGAAACATTTTATAATTTGCATCTGGAAAAACAGTTATTTAGGGTGGTCAATGATAAATCGGACACTCTTTATATTTTTTCCAGAGAAATTCACGACCACAAGTTGACATGACCTGTATGATTTGAGATGAAATCACCCAGCAGTAGGAATCAAACTTGACAGGAATATAGTAATCCCTCAACCCGTATTACAACACCCCTTGCTGGCTGAATGAGGAAGTCTCGGTGAGAGGCCAACCCAGCATTAATAAACAGTAACTTGAAGATGAAGATGACAGTGAGTGTTACTGCTGAAAATTTGCGGAGAATCCATGTTTCAACCTGGAAGAGCACTTCACTTTAATTAAAATAATATGTAATGTTGAGTAGTCTTCTGCTGCAGTAGTTTAATAGAACATGAAATTTAAAAATTAGATCAGTAAGTAGGAAAAAATGCTTTTGAAGTGTCATCAATAGTTCCTAGTTAGTTAGTTTCTTTGTTAGTTAGTTAGTTACTGGCTTCTTTTATCGTATTTCTATCTTTATTCGGAGACATTAATTTAATATATTTTTGTAGCAAATATATGTGATGAGAAAATTTGAATGTTTGTTTTAGCTTGTACAAATCTGTAAAAGTAATCTTTGATAATTAATGTAACACAAATATGCTTCTCAGTTCAGGAGTTCTTGTTTGACAAAAAGAAGAAAACAATCAGGCAAGTGCAATGCATTTTACAGATTTTACTCATTCATCATTGCAGTTTTATTACAATTTTTAATTGATAACCCATCTAATACACTGGTTGTTAGTAACATAAAATTAATTATTTTATGATTATGTCTATGTGCAATTGAATAAGTGCTATTCATATTTTGCAATAACAATGACATATTCTCAAAAACATTTATATACTTTATAATTACTTGCATCCTCAAAATAGTACAGCAAAAACTATTTTTTCTTTTTATTAAATAAGTATGTTCTTGCATGATTTTGTTTTAGGGTTTGTCATTTAACACGTGAAAAACTAACTGACTTGGCTTGTATCTTATGCTCGCTGTTCGTGCGTTACTTGCTTTGATTTACCCATACTGTGTGGTTATGGATATGTGTATCATAGGTTGGAACTGTTTGTAAGATGGACATTCTTAGTATGGATTGTGGTGTCATTAAGCAATTGTTAATGATCTCTCTTTTTTCCAGTTTCCTATTGAAATGTCAATGCCATGGATACTCACAGATCACATTTTGAAGACTAAGGAGCCCTCTATGATGGAGTGAGTAATTTATGTATCATATGAGAAGGGAATGGGGCAGTGTTGTAACCTCTTCCTGGTGTTAATTCAGTCTGTACATGGGGCAAACAGTAAAGGAAGTCAAGGAGATATTTTATAAATTAATTATGTTTCATGAATAAGAAGTAAAAACATTGTGGTTTGCCAGTGTCATTGTAATTCTGTCAGAGATTGGAAAATGACGTGCAAGAGCAGTTGAGCAGAATGGATAGTGTCGTAAAAGAGGTTTTATAAGATGAACAACACAAAAGCAAAACAAGGTTAGTGGAATGTAGTTGGATTAAACCAGGTGATGCTGAGGGAATTCAGTTGGAGAATTGAGCCACTACAGGCTGTCATTGAGTTTTTCTTTTTGGGCACCAAAAAACTGACAATAGTTGAAGTAGAGAGGATATAAAATGGTGACCGCCAATAGCAAAAACATTTATGAATAGGAGAAATTTATTAACGCTGTATATAAATTTAAATGTTAGGAAGTATTTTCTGAAGGTATTTCTGTAGAGTGTAACCTTGTACAGAAGTGAAATGTGGAATATAACAATTCAGACAATAAGAGAATAGAACCTTTTGATTTATGATGCTACAGAATAATGCTGGGGATTAGGTGAATAAATGCAATAACTAAAGAGGTGGTTTGAATCTTTAATGCTTGCTTGTTAGGTTTCAGAAAGTTTGTAAGTCCTTACAAAGCCATTATCAGCAGAGCAATCAACACTCTATTTAGCAATCCACAGTCCATCCCAGCTGTGGTGGCCAGATTCGAGTAGATTCACAGTCTTTACTTGGTGAGCAGTATGTCTGTGGAGTTCGTGGCTGCTGCTTATAAAGGCATTCTGGTCTCTAGGTGGCAGGGCTGGCTGAGTCACCACGTACACTGCTTGTCCTGAGTCGCTGTGCGCCGCAATTACTTTGACTCGATAATGTCCGTATACAGAATGTCAGAATTAATGTTGTTGTCCGGGCAGGGCACAAAATCCCTTAGCTCAGTGAGTTAAATAATTTACATAAGATGGGAAAAATGGCAACAATAATACATTGTTTTTATGGAAAATGGACAAAGTTGTTGTAAGCTTGATTGGTTCACCGAATCAATGCTCGCTCACTGGCCAAAAACTAATGACAAGAAAATGTTATGTGGGAAAAAAACCACCTTTGAATTGCTTTTATAAAGATGAAAAAAACGATGGACATGACTTTTTGCATTATGTGTCAGTCAGTGTTTCAATGTCTTGTGTGATGTCAGAGACTGTGAAGTTTATCCAATTTGTACATCCATGGCCAGCACAGCAGTCACCTCTACTTGTTCAGTGTAAGCCACTTGTCCTGCATATGAACTTGTTTTCACAGCCAGATTTACAGTTGCAAGATCTAATGTGAAGCACTTGCTCTGGTGTTGGTTTGTCTTCATTCAGAATTGGTTTACGCTGACCAGCATTCGTGACTCATCCCCATTTCTTCCCCCCATGCATACTTGAACCTGTAGGTAATGATGAAAATCAGTTAAAGGTAGTATCTTTCTTACCTGTTGATAAACTCAGTACGAATACTGTTTATTCACTGCAGATGTTGACAGAAGTGTGACCCAATCAAATGTTGTTTTGATGGATTGCTTTGCAACAGTCCTGCAGAACAGCTGATGTCTGGCACTGTCTAGGTTGTCTTCAACACGATAGCCGTTCAAATCTAAAAGGAAATATTCTCCAGCTGCTGTGATTTCTTGGTGTGTAGCATCTGGTTTGTTGAAGACAGAAAGTCTTTCCCTTAAACAAGTGCCTTCTTTGAACTTCTTAAACGATCCCTTTTTGCCTTTTCTGAACATGGCAGAAGTTGTTGCATGGGAAAAAAGAAGGTTGTTACAAAGATCTGTTCACTGCTGAAAACATAGCATTCAGCATTTTCTTTCCTGGTATTAGCATTTGGAGGTTAACTACAGCGTTGGGTATAGGAGCTATTAGGACAAGAAGGTCGATGACTTTGTCCACTATTACCGACGCTGCACTGTTCTTGGCATTATGCACAGCAGTCATTACTTTCACAATATTCATGTCTCCAGGAGCTTGAATTGCCTCGATCCTACCTCATGTCAGATGTCACAATAACAGAATGATGAAGCGCACTTCATTTTTCACATAAATCAAAACGGCTTCTCGATGAGATGTTGAGGGTGTGTTCTTCACTTTTGATACTTGGAGAGTTGTAGCCATTGAAGACCTAAGTGACAACCAGACTACAGTGATTATTGATGTGGTTGACATAATGGACGCAGAATTGATTGTAATTTGCTGGCCATGACAGCATGACCCAATGCAGTAGGAACCCAACAACTATAAACACTGCATTAGATGGAAATCAAACAATGGAAAATCCAGGATGGAATGTAACAATACCAGAGAAGGAAAGTTGCTATTCACCATATAGCAGAGATGCTGAGTCGCGATAGGCACAATAAAAAGATGCACACACTCATGGCTTTTAGCCATTTAGGCCCTTGTCAGCAGTATACACACACACACACACACACACACACACACACACACACACACACACTCTCACGCAAACACAGCTGGCACAAACGTCTGCAGTCTCAGAGAGCTGAAACTACTCTCAGTTTCAGCTCTGTGAGACTGCAGACATGTGTGCAAGTTGTTTGTGTGTGTGTGTGTGTGTGTGTGTGTGTGTGTGTGTGTGTGTGTGTGTGTCTACTGCTGACAAAGGCCTTAATGGCCGAAAGGTATGAGTGTGTGAATCTTTTTACTGTGCCTATTGCGACTCAGTATCTCTGCATTGGATGGAAAGTTATTTTTGGGTGGTGCCAGCTCTACAAGGATGTCATTTAATGTTGACTTAAAGTCTTTCTGCATCAACAGCATGTTAAACACTGCAGAAATCCTTGCTGTTATTTCATATTTCAGGTATACTCCAAGGGCATCAATGTTGCATACAGCACACTGCTGGCGATGAAGAAATTTATTTGGGTTTATTTTGATGACAGTGTCTTTGATCTTAACCATTATAGACACACAGGCAAGAGTTGTGACTTCCATTTTTTTCTCTGTAAATAGACGTCATTGAATCGCTGACACTCAGTCAGTTTCATTGCACGCAGACCAGGTGAAAGAGCTTCGTCACAGGAAACACTGTCATTAGCTACCATCCCAGCAGACACAGTCAATAGAAGGTTGTTTGGGCCGTAAAAAGGATTGTGTAAATGAAGCCAGCTCATTGTTGTCCCTAAATGTGCATATCCCGAACTTTTGTGAGGCACTTGTAGCTCCACATGTTGGTCAGAGATTTCAGAGAACACTCCACAGAAATATTTCATGACATTGATTACATGTGTACGTGCAGTCATTGAGCACACACGTTTCCAAACAAGTGTCCATGCATGAGCTCGCCCACCATGTTCATATTTCTCATCAAGACTTGCTCTATAGTCATGTCTGTCCACATGCTTGACCATAACTTTTCAGATTGTCGGACAGTGAAGTAGCCTCAATTGACGAATTGATGGTACTCCAAGGGAGTCATGATGTTTCCAACCTGCAACATTTGCTGTAAATGATTGTAAGAATATTTTGCATAGTTAAAGTCTCAAGCAGTGTGGAAAAATGGAATCACGCCTTGGATGTAGAACAGGTGAAGGGCCAAATCTATCTGAATGTCCTGCTCTGATAACCTGTCTCATGATTCCATTTCAAAGCATTGCAGTGCGCTGTTCACATGACATAAGGTGTTTTAGTTTTGCATCAAATTAATCTGCTGTCTGAACGATGCACTCTAATGAAAGAACGCCATAAACAAATATTGTGCCAAAATATATGGAATATTAACTGTTTCTGACTTCTTCAAAATTTAAAACAACATTTTAAAGAAGTACAATTGATTATTTTAGCATTTGTATTTTTATCTTTATTTTTAGTTGACGTAGATGGCAAAACAAACAGTTTGGCTCAGAAATGAAGCCAATCGGATCCTTGGCCAATTATGGTGTTTGACACTCAAAAAAAATTTCCAAGATAGCAGATTTTCCTCAGAGTGAATTTTTGGGGACATATGGGATTTTGATTTGGACATCATCATTTTTGGCCAATTTTAAGCTTTTTTCCCAGATATCTGGGATAGTGTGATTTTTTTTGTTGTTGTCTAATTTGACTCTCTCTGCTAGGGAATAAGTGATTCAATTCCTGGTTCTGGGATTGGGATGGATGGAAATGGGATAAACTTTGAATGGTGCTATCACTACTAGAAGTTGAGTAATCTGAGTCCTAGTTCTGCAATTTTATGTTGGAACAGGATGAGCTGTTGATATAAGACACATCTTGTTCCTTAAATAAGCATTATGCCTGACGTGCAGTCTCATGAGCTGCAGCAAGTTTAAGAACCTTTTGTAGTGTTGGATTGCCCAACTGTAGTGCTTGTGAACATACTTTTGGTCTGAAGCAAACCATATGGTTACACCTCGTGCAAAAGAATCTCCATACAATTGGTGGCAACTGGAGTTAGCGCATGTTAAGTGGCATTTGTAGGAAAGAGCTTGAAGTTCAGCTGTGTACAATTTATTAGAGTGTATGACTTTTGTTCATAATACGAATAAAATAATTTACAAATATTTGAAAATTCTGAAGTTTGTGTGTCTGCTATGGCTTTAAGTTTGCAAAACAAAATCAACAATTTAAAATTAGTAGACAGAAGACATGCACGTTTGAATGCTACATCAGAAATGTTAACTGCCTGGAAGTGCAGGGAGAGGTGCCAGTTACAGCTGTCCCATTACTCAGCTTCTGACTGAAAAGATGGAAATAGCAGTGGCTCTGCTAGTCGAAGCAGGATTTGCTGCTTGAGCTTGGCTTGCAAAGCCAGCCACTGTTTCAAGTGGGACTGTTACTGTTGACATTGTTGCTGTTGATGTTTTGCTGTTTCAGCATTAACTGCTGCTGCCAAAGTTTAAGAAACTCTGGGTCCATGTGCACCTTCACTCAGTGAGTGCTGAGTTGGAGTTGTGTGCCCCTGAACTGTGGCTGGAATCCTCTTCCTCCTTCTGTACACATTTTTTTGGTACCAGAAAATCTGCAAATCCTTACAAAGTGATTATCAGCACAGCAATTAAGATTCTGTACAGCAATCTGTAATCCATTCCAGTAGAGAGTAGCACATCGTGAAGATGAAGTCAACACTCTTCACTCAGCAAATTATACACCCACAGAGCTCCTGGCCATTGCTTATAAGGTATTCTGACCTCTAGGTGATGGGATGATGTAGATCAGCAGTGCACCACCTATCCTGAATTCCCATGTCCCACAACCTCTTTGATTCGATATTTTCAGTGGCGGAATTGATGTTATCTGGGCAAAATACAAGAGAATTGAATTGAGGTGAAAATACGAGGGCCGTTCAGAAAGTAACCTCCGGTTGATTTAAAAAAAATACACCAAGTTAAATAAAAATATTTTAATATATACATCTTACAACTACATAGTCTCCATAGCGATTGAGGCACTTATCGTATCTCTTCACAAGCTTTGAAATTCCTTCTGCATAAAAATCACCCGCTTGTGCCTGGAGCCAGCCTGTGACCGCATCTTTGAGCTCTTCGTCGTCATCAAACCACTGTGACCCGAGCCATTTCTTCAAATGCATGAAGAGGTGATAATCACTTGGCGCCAGGTCTGGGCTGTAAGGTGGATGGTTGATAACGTCCCACTTGAGGGACTCAAGAAGGGCCGTTGTTCTGCGAGCAGAGTGAGGACGGGCGTTATCGTGCAAAAAAACGATACCGGAAGTCGGCATACCACGGCGTTTGTTCTGTATAGCCCATCGTAACTTTTTTATTGTTTCACAGTACACGTCTTGATTAATGGTCGTACCACGTTCCATTAATTCAACCAACAACACCCCTTTGGCATCCCAAAACACCGTTGCCATCAGTTGTTTCTGGCAGAAAAATCTTGCGAGGCTTTTCTTGGTTTGGTAGGCGAATTTGAATGTGCCCACATCTTTGATTGTTCTTTTGTCTCAGGGTTCACGTACTTAATCCAGGTTTCGTCACCGGTCACGATTCTGTTTAACAATGGTTCTCCTTCGTCCTCATAACGTGACAGAAAGTCTAATGCAGAGGCCATTCTTTGAGTTTTGTGGTGGTCGGTAAGAATTTTGGGCACCCATCGTGCACAGAACTTACGGTAACCCAATCTTGCTGTCACTATCTCGTACAAGAGAGTCTTAGAAATCTGTGGAAAACCAGTAGACAACTCCGACATTGAGAAACGTCGATTTTCACGAACTTTTGCATCAACTGTCTGAACGAGTTTGTCAGTCACCAATGATGGTCTACCATTCCTCTCTTCATCATTAACGTTTTCTCGTCCACTTTTAAATAAACGTACCCATTCACGGACAACTCCTTCACTCATAACTCTTGGTCTGTACACGGCACAAAGCTCACGATGAATTGCTGCTGCAGAATATCCTTTGGCTGTAAAAAACCTTATGACAGCACGCACTTCACATTTGGCGGGGTTTTCTATTGCAGCACACATTTCAAACTGCCACAAAAACTAAACTAGCGCAGGTACGACGTTTACTCGACCACGGCTTGATGCCGACTGACCTGTTGAGTGCGTGAACGCACAGATGGCGTCGCTACTCCCCCCAAAACCCGCACTGTGACCAATCGGAGGTTACTTTCTGAACCGCCCTCGTAAATCTATGGCGCAGCTTGACTAGAAACAGCGGTTGATTGATAGAACACTTCTTGTGGCATTAAAAAATTGGCAGTGTGGTAGTGGAAGGAATTGTAGAATTTTTGGGTGGAGGTGAAAGGGGAGGGGGGGGGGGGGGGGGGGAGTTTGGAGAGGGAGACCATAGTAAACAGGTTCACATGGCTGTAGGTTACAGTGGATATGCAAAGACGATGACGCTTGCTCAGTACAGACTAGCATGGAGAGCTGCATTAAACCAGTCTTTGAGCTTAAGACTGACACAGCAACAGCTACATCTACTATAATGTTCCTATTAACACTCTGCTGTCACGACAGCACAGTGGTGTCATGCCCGAAATAGCGGTCAACAGCTGGCAACACCACACCGGTGTTGTCTGCATAGTGTTGCTCAGTGGCCGGCGACACCACAGTGGTGTCGTGAGCATAGTATTGCGCAGTGGCCGACGACAGCACTTTAGTATCTTTTGCCTTCTGTTTGTGGTTTGTTTAGGTAACAGTACGTTATACACATGTCAACAAGTTTTTGTTTTTATGAGTACTTGTGCCCTTTCATCATGGCAGATGAAAGAGACAATAGGATTATTTTCGATGAATGTGCAGACGTCTTGTCTGACATTCCGGACGACTTGGCTGATTGGGAAGAAGACATGGGATATCAAAAAAATGAAAGTGAAGCAGAATCTTTGGAAGATAGTGAAATACATCCAAGAAGAATTCAGCGAACTCTACGGTTCCAACTGATTCGACTGAATCAGACGAAGAAGACAATGCACAGTGGTCAGACTGTGATTTACCGAGGACCAATAATAAATTTGAAGGATCTCTGGGTCCAAACATATTTCCCAAAGATACACAGAGCATTGAGGATATCGTAGAATTATATATTGGGAACAATCTGTTTTAATATATTAGCAATGAAACCAACAAGTACTACAGTCAAAATTGCAATAGAAGGAAACTGGATTTAAAAAATGCCAAATTTGTTGACATTAGGGAGCCCAAACTTAGAAAATGGTTTGGTCTTGCTATCCTTATGGGAATTGTACAAAAAACAAGTACCGATGATTATTGGTCAACGAATCTGTTGATAGACACACCGATATTTTGCAAAATGATGTCCTGCAACCAACACAGACAAATATTATCAGTTTTACATTTTTCTGACAATAGTAATAAACCATATAATGCCGCCAGGCTTTGAAAAGCAATTTGTAATTGATTATTTTTCCAAAAAGTTTAAAGAAATGTTTAATCTAAGTTAAAACATTTCAATTGATGAAGGAATGATACCATGGCATGGATGGTTGAATTTTAAAGTTTACAATCCGTCAAAAAACTATTGACACCTTCTGATGGAAAGTGGCATCACCTCTGCATGGACAGTTATTATAACAATGTAGAACTTGCAGAGAAGTTACTTGAAAAGAACATTCGAGTTTGTGGAACGATACGGCAAAATAGAGGATTTCCGAAAAATTAAAGTGCGCAAAAGTCAATATGCATGAAGCTTGTCATCAACGGAAAGGTGACAAGCGGCCGGCAACAAGCCAAGTGATCGGAATTAACGCTGCCGGCGCCAAGCGAATAAATTTGTACGAGATGTGCGGATGGCAGAGTTTTAATTTATCCATGTTAATGGTGGTTGAGCTCGTGACTGCCGATCAAATTACCTGAAGGACTACAGCAACTAGCCACTTCTCATATAGTTTTACTTATGGTAAGGTGCATTGTGTTTCCTCCCATCTTCAGTTGGTGTGATAAATTGGTATCTTCATAAATACAATGTTTTTATTGACTGCATTTTCAATGCTGCAGGTGCTCTGTGTAAAACAGTAATTTTTTTTGCTACCACACTTCCTGTGTTGTATATTCATGTTTAATTAATAGGTAGGCGAATTTACTTTTATTGTGTATTTGTGTTTCTTCATGTGATAATGCTACTATACTTGATGTAGCATTTCACATTCAAGTTCAGTTTAGGAATATAGTAATTTTGTTGTTGTTTCAGGTATGTTCTGTACCCATTGGATCTGTATAATGATAGTGCTGTTTATGCACTGACAGTATTTCGTAAGCAGTTCCTCTATGATGAGGTAGAAGCTGAAGTGAATCTGTGTTTTGATCAGTTTGTTTATAAACTGAGTGAACAGATTTTTGCTCACTATAAGCAGCTTGCAGCAAGGTGCGTCAATATGCTATTTATAATATATAGTGTGTTCATTTTAACCAAAGGCAGTGAAATGTCTTAAACTACACATCGGATCAAAAAAAGTTATAATTCCAATTTGTTTGTCTTGGAGGGAGACATTCAGTGATGCCACACTCAACCCTCTCTCCTCCCCCTCCTCCTTACACGGGTGGCATGGGGCAACTTTGAAATCTTCAGTGGGAACCTCCATTTTTTATTGCAGATTAAAATTCTATGGCAAATTGACATATGTTTTCTCTAAAACATTTTCTTCATTTCAACATAGATGGCACTGTAATATGAGGAGTGTAAATGGGTATAAAATCATAATTTATGACATGCTACTCAATGGCCCTTGAGTATCCAATGGCATGTGGGACACCACCTCCATGCTGCATGGATTGGACAGGCCAGTATTTCATATCTTCTAATTGGGAACTCCATTTGCAACATTGTATTCCTCCAACATAGTGAACAGGGAACTACTTGATGCACTACTGTGGCCGTGGCTCGAGGCAAACGCTGCTTTACCTTTCCAGTTTGAGTATATGTTCAAATGTAGTACTGCCAACTTCAATACCGTTAGTGATCTGCGTTTCAAATGACCGTAGGCAGGACAGAAGTATATCTGTGGTAATGGTAGCACAGTCGTTTCTGATGCTGATGACCATGTCTTCTTGGCCTGTTGGCGCACGTTTTCTTTTAAATAACCTCACCGAAAGATATCTGACAACATCAGATTCAGTTAATAGGATGACCTCTGCCGATCCACCAGCCCATGTAAATGCAGTCTAATACCTGTCATGTTTCAATTGTGTAATACACTGGGCAGCCATCATGCTGAAATTACATATGTTGTGGAATGTCCAGGACAAGGTTCTGCAGTAGTATCAGTAGTTCCTGTTCTACAAACATCTATATTTGTGTCCATTCAGTGTGCCATTGATAAAATACGGACCACTGAGTTTGCTCCCCCTGGTGCCATACCATACATTAACTGAGCAACATTGATGGCCAGCTTGTTGTTACAAGTGGGGATTGTCTTAACTCCAGTAATGCACGTTATGCCAGTTAACACTACCATGTTTTGTGAATGTAGACTCATTGGAATATAGTACCTTGGCAAATAACATGGGAGTTGTTTGCATTTGTTGACGTGCCCATTCACAAAACACTATGTGATTGAGGAAATTGGCACCATGAAGTTCTTGATGCAGTGACACTTGGTAAGGATGATACTTATGATAATGCAGTATTGTGACAGTACTACCTACAGACTTACTGGAATCACAGTGTCATTGCTAGATACTTATCTGTGGGTTGTGGTGCACCGCCACTGGTACAGCTATTTCATTAGATTTTCTTGTAACACTAACACATTTACTTTGTTTCTTTTTGCTGGTGTGTATGCTGCCATGAGACATAAAGGCAAAATGAGTGAGAGTGAGCTTTCTGAGGAAAACACTCAGCGTACAAGGCAACAGCACCCTCAACATTTCTCCTATGGTCTCCATAAATCAGTATCATTTCAATTTTTTCTTTTGTGTTTGCAACATTCATTGTGTACTTTCATGTCTGTTTTCCAAATGAGAGGTAGGTGTGCAGGCAGTAAACACTGCACAAGTATTATAATGTTTAGAGCCGCTACCTGTTCTACATCTGCACAATATGCGAGGTCCAGTTGCAGTGTACTGCTTGTTATGATACGTGTAGTTCGCTACTCGGCCACAGTGGCACATCGAGTAGTCCCCTGTTTGAAATGATGATACGTTGGAGGAAGACAACAAATGGGGTTTCCAAGTAGAAGTTATGAAATACTGGCCTGTCCTACCGTTGCAGCATGGAGTTGGGGTCCTACATGCCATTGGATATTCAATTGCCATTGAGTAGCATGTTGTAAATTACGATTGTGTGCCCATTTCTGTTCCTCTGATTACAGTGCCATCTGCGAGGTTTCAATTGAGTATTTCAAAGTTGCACCCACCACCCACACTCAGGGTAGGGTGGATTCTCAAGTGTGGTACTGTTGGATGTCCCCCTCCGAGACAAATTGGAATTATAACTTTTTTTGATCGGATATGTAGTTTTTAAGATATTTCAGTGTCTTCAGTTAAAGTCAACACCCTGTATATCAAGTTATGCACCTACAAGCAGTGTGCAACAGCTCATTGTTTTTGTTCTAATTTTCAGCATATTGTTGGATAAGAGGTTCCGTGTTGAATGTGTTGCCCAGGGCACATATCTCTTGCCATATCCTCGTGCTAATCGTTATGAGACACTCTTAAAGCAGAGACATGTGCAACTATTGGGCCGCTCCATTGATCTTAATAAGCTTATAACACAAAGGATAAATGCAGATATGCAAAAATCACTTGATCTTGCTATTAGTAAATTTGAAGCAGGCGATATTACAGGAGTAGTGGTGAGTACATGTACATTCCTTGATGCTGTAAGAGTTTGTGCCAAGAAATGCTAAACATTATTCTTGTTGAATGAGTTTCCAAATAATTTACAATGGTTATCATCATCATCATCGTCTGGATAAAAGCTTCCTCTAAACGTTCCTTGCATTAAAGTCTTAAGCTTTACACATCCCCATTGCGCTGAACATTTTTTTTATTGACTTGATCTTATCTCTTGGAAGTTACATGTCATTTTCATTGCAGTCTTAATGACATCTTCCAGTTCACTTTATCTAATTTACGTTTTCTTGCATCTCCTAGTAATTCTCAGCATAAAACTCTCCATTGCTTGAGGAATTTCAGGTTTTGAATGCTTTTCACATTAATGTTCTATGTCTCTCTGCCATAATATGAAAATGGTAATATACACAGATTATAAACTTTCCTTTTCAGACAGACTGCAAATTAAATTTTGATGACACTGTATAGCTTACTAAAAACATCCCAGGTGATCTCTACCTTTCTGTTTACTGACTTTGTTGCCCATCCAGTCATTGTTGTCAGCTGCCCTAATACAAAATCTCATCAACTGCTTGTATGATTTTATGCACTACTTGTATGTTAATCTATCATTATGTATTATTTCTTCCCAGATTCCTTGTGACCATATGAACGAAAGGTAATCATTAATAGAACAGTTCATTGCGTACTCCTCAAAACACTGATTACAAATCTTAAAATTAGAAATAAGTTAAAGAACAATAAAACAAAAGATTTATGATAGTATGTGCAAATAAATAACATATCACAGTGAAAGACTTTAAGCTATTGCAATAAACTCCTGTAGACAATAAGCTCTCAGTCTTCAGGCCACGAATGGCCGACTGGAACCATCCGACTGCCGTGTCATCCTCAGTGGAGGATGCGGATAGGAGGGGCGTGGGGTCAGCACACCGCTCTCCCGGTCGTTATGATGGTATTCTTGACCGAAGCCGCTACTATTCGGTCGAGTAGCTCCTCAATTGGCATCACGAGGCTGAGTGCACCCTGAAAAATGGTATCAGCACATGGCAGCCTGGATGGTCACCCATCCAAGTGCCGACCACGCCCAACAGCCCTTAACTTCGGTGATCTCATGGGTGTATCCACTGTGGCCAAGGCCATCCCTGTAGACAATAAAGGGTGTTTCAGGTTTGTTTCATGTCTTTTGACAATTGAACCTGCAGGTTGTACACACTTTTCTGTATAATGGTCAGAGAAATGGTTCCGAATGCAAATTGTTTTCTGTTGAGTCTTGTTTGAGTGAATGTTGTAATTCCTTCTGAATGAGAACATATTAACTACTAATCCTAAGAGGGAACCAAGCAAAGTGGCACAGTGATTAACACATCCAATTTGCTTCCAGAAGGAGTGGCGCTTTCAGCCCTCTGTTTGACCACCCACATTTGGGATTTTCCTAAATCATTTACAGTAAATACCAGGTCGGTTCTAACCAATTTCCTTTCCCATCCTTGTCCTACCTGAGCATATTCTCTCTCTCTCTCATGTGACCTCATTGCTGATGGGATGTTATACCCAAATTTTGAGTTCCTAAGTGAGAATTATGTACAGGGAGTACAAGGCTCCACAATTCTGAAATGCTTTTCCAACAGGGTTCCCTAAATTTGTGAACTAACATGTTTTTGTGAATGCACATAATTTCTCTAAAACAAAATGCCGTAGGAAATAATAGAGTGAAACAAGTGATTATGCTTGTAGTTAAGATAGCAGCATTCAGTTTTGTACAAGACCCTGAAGGTAAACTTCCCAGTACACTTGTTGTGTGTTTTCAGTGCTAAGTATTAAAAATATCAGATTTATGATTATTTGATTATCCTTTTCTGTAACATTTCACATTGTGAGAATTACAGATCGCACATTGTGTACTGTGTTTTCTTGCTGTTCAATAATAATTTTCTCTTTGTGTTGCTCTCGGGTGCCGAGACAGGTCAGCCATTTATGTAACAGAATATTTTGTCAGCATACTTTATCACCATCTTCAGGCGATGCCTGTAGAATGAGTGTCTTCACTACATTGCACCCCCATCATACTGTTATCGCTCCCCACCCCTTCTGTCATTACCCAGACACATACCATATTGGGTGGAGTGGTGGAAAGAAGTTATCAATGCTGGGCCTGAGCTGCATCCCCTCAGTGCTTCTGCCACCCCCATTGGATGTGGAAGTCACTCTTGGCCAATGTTGTGACTTCAGTTGGCTGAGTGCTGAGTTCCACGCTTTACTGAGGGGTCTCTGTCCTGATTGGTTAAACCTCAGCCACTTATATTTCAAGAGCCTCCATGAGAACACTATCCCAAAACAACTTCAGTTCTCAGTAAAGCATGGGTCCAACTCTCAGCCAACTGAAGTCACGACCTTGGGTGAGACCAGTTCTCACGCTTGACAGGTCAGCAGAAGCACTGAGGGACCAGAGTTAGTGCGTAGCATTAAGAAATTGCATCCCATCACCAGTCCACACGATGCGCGAGCAACTGTGTAGTGAGGGGATTGGAGGGGTGTTATAAGAGTATAAAAGACGTTCAATGTAGTGGAGATGCTCATTGCACTGGTATCGTCTGAATATGATGGCTAGGTACATTGTCGAAATATCATGTTACGTAAATGTTTTGGACACCAAGATAAACTGTTGATCTGCCAGGAAAGTGTACGATTACACAACAACCTTCTCTCTATATGCCACAGGCTTCTGTTACCTACTAGCTTATTGCCTCATTCTCTTACATGCATACCACATTTTTATAGCATTTGTAATATCTGAAACAATTTTTTTTAATCATTTGTAATATTTAGTGACAAATGTGTAGTAAAAAAGGTGGTGGACCCAGGATAGAACCCTGTGTCACCGCCCACTTTGCAGCATCCCAGTCACATTTAGTTCTGTTGCTGTTCTTTGCACTAGACGAAAAACTTTTGTCTCCTGTTTGCTAGATTTTGCCAAATTCCATAAAGATCGAGAAGTATAGAATGATCCCACAATTGAACATTTTTGTTATACGGAGAAGTTACCCATTGTCCGCAACTTACCATTTAAACCTGAAAGTGCCTCTTGCGCAAACGAGTAAATTTAATTTTCTGTTAATGCTTCTTTGAGTCCGAGTTACATATCTGCCAACTTTAAGATGTGGTACTACTTTTTCATGTATTGCTTTCGAAAATGCTAGTAGCAAGTAAATTGTCCTATAATTGTCTACATTATTATTTTCTCCATTTGTGTGAGACAATTTTACTAATGAGTATTTGAAGGTATCTAAAAACTAACTTTACCTGAGAGACATATTGCTCAATTGACAAGAGTACAGGGCTATGCATTGTTCACGTGTCTCTATAACTCTACTTAAATTATTTCATCATAGTTACTGTCTACCCTCTAGTGATTTATTGATTAATTGAGTACTCTCCTTTCTTGTTTCTTGTAGTTGCTTATGACATAATTGTCTTGGAGCGCCAGCTTTTTAAAGTTCTGCACACTTACCTGAACCAGTAAAATTTTGATTTAACCTTAAAACCATAGAAGTTGTTAAATATCTTGCACAACTCTGGCAGACCTCTAACAGTTTCATTCTTCTGTAGAAGAAATGTAATATTTTGGGACTGACCTCATACATTGTTATTTCTTTAACTGAATAATTTTATTTTTGTTTTGAGTACTGCCTTTTTTTCCCCATAATAAATTGTTTTGGCCTGGGTAATAACATTCTGCAGCATTTTGTAACATTGGCTGTGGCAACATTCTATAACTAGGATGTGTCTGTCTTTCGTATTATTAAACAGCTTCCATTTCTCCTACTCCATTGGTTATCAAAACTGGTTGCTTATTGGTGCCACATTTATGCTTTGGAGAATGGCTCATACATTATGATGTTTTGTTTTATTAACCCAGATTGATCTGAAGATCACCATTATTGATCTAATATAGTAATCAAATTAAAAAATACATTAAAACCCCTTGCAGTCAAGAGACTTATACAAATACTGGCACTACAAACTTTTAACATATGGATCACTGTACTTTCATTGTAACATACACCACACTTAAGCCATAAATCTTTCTGATTATGTTGCTCTAATTTATATTTAAAGAGCAATGTAAACCTAGTAGATAGTGTCGGAAGTTCCATGCGGCTTTTCGCGGATGATGCTGTAGTATACAGAGAAGTTGCTGCATTAGAAAATTGTAGCGAAATACAGGAAGATCTGCAGCGGATAGGCACTTGGTGCAGGGAGTGGCAACTGACCCTTAACATAGACAAATGTAATGTATTGCGAATACATAGAAAGAAGGATCCTTTATTGTATGATTATATGATAGCGGAACAAACACTGGTAGCAGTTACTTCTGTAAAATATCTGGGAGTATGCGTACGGAACGATTTGAAGTGGAATGATCATATAAAACTAATTGTTGGTAAGGCGGGTACCAGGTTGAGATTCATTGGGAGAGTGCTTAGAAAATGTAGTCCATCAACAAAGGAGGTGGCTTACAAAACACTCGTTCGACCTATACTTGAGTATTGCTCATCAGTGTGGGATCCGTACCAGGTCGGGTTGACGGAGGAGATAGAGAAGATCCAAAGAAGAGCGGCGCGTTTCGTCACAGGGTTATTTGGTAACCGTGATAGCGTTACGGAGATGTTTAATAAACTCAAGTGGCAGACTCTGCAAGAGAGGCGCTCTGCATCGCGGTGTAGCTTGCTCGCCAGGTTTCGAGAGAGTGCGTTTCTGGATGAGGTATCGAATATATTGCTTCCCCCTACTTATACTTCCCGAGGAGATCACGAATGTAAAATTAGAGAGATTAGAGCGCGCACGGAGGCTTTCAGACAGTCGTTCTTCCCGCGAACCATACGCGACTGGAACAGGAAAGGGAGGTAATGACAGTGGCACGTAAAGTGCCCTCCGCCACACACCGTTGGGTGGCTTGCGGAGTATCAATGTAGATGTAGATGTAGATGTAGATGTAAACCAGTGTGGTACCAGAATAGACACACCAATGCAACACCAGATGCAAAGGAAAGTTACGCATCACAAGACACAAAGCTTTAAGAACATTATTAGTAAATGAACTACCACTGTCTACTCTGTCCATGCCCTTTGGCAACTCCAAAATTTAGATTGTAGTTGGCTACTGATACACCCATTTTACCATATAATCGAATTTTCTGACTTAGGCAATAGTGACATAGTTTTTAAGTATATTGATATAAAATTACCTTCTCTCTTTAAGAAAACTGGTGTAAAAATCTTTGGCTTGTGTAATAACAAAGCATTTTCTGCTGTATGTGATAGATGGTACCAATATTTTGTTTATTACCTTGAGCTATAACTCTACATTAATTCCTTTCACTGTTAATTTTGTATATTGTGATCTGACAGGGCAACACTAATTTTCCTCAGTGTGCCCCTCCACTGTAGAACAATCTATGATGGCATTCTAGCGGTTCTAGGCGCTCAGTCCGGAGCCACGAGACTGCTACGGTCGCAGGTTCGAATCCTGCCTCGGGCATGGATGTGTGTGCTGTCCTTAGGTTAGTTAGGTTTAAGTAGTTCTAAGTTCTAGGGGACTGATGACCGCAGATGTTGAGTCCCATAGTGCTCAGAGCCATTTGAACCATTTTATGATGGCATTATCTAGAACTGTCACTGTTTGCATTTACTCTGATGCGGAACTCCTTTGTCTGAATTAATTTAATGTCTTTCTTATGGACTGGAAATAAAACAGTGTCAAATCTGGAGAGAGAAATCTCTCCTTCAAAGCTCTAAAATATTTGCTCAGTACAGTATAATTACTTTTCAAGAAATTGTTACAGTTGTCATAAATGGCCACTGTCCCATCCACAGAGAACTCCTTACACAGAAATCAGGTATGATCACTGCTTTAAGGGGAGCTTTAGTATTCCACTTGTATATAAGTGATGCTCTGAAATACAGTTAATGCAAAAGTCAAGGATCACAAATAGTGCATATGATTTCTGTAGTTTCCCTCGTATTTTGAAGAAACAAGCTCATTTATCTTTCTGATTTTCATTTCCCATTTACTGAGCTAACAGATATTGATGGGACTTCGCTCAAGTATAGGTAGTTCTTAACTGACTTCATCATAATAACGGTCTAGCCATTGTACAATCTATAACAGGAATTCCATCTTGAGTGAGCCGTAGCTACTCACTATTCCATCATGTATTAGCTTAACCAACCAACTATTCACAATCTCTGCATTCTCTTTTCCTATTATCTCGCACAAATATTCACGAGGACTGTTGCACCGAAGGTTTGTATAGAGGAGCAGTGTTTTCTATTGCAGCTATAAGAAAATGTTGTGCTTGCCCTTCTCTTCTTCTTTGCATTATTTGACCATCTGCTATTAATGTTGGCAAGTTTAGTATTGAAGTAAAATATTCTGTATTGTTTTTGTGGTTTGTGCTATGATTAATTAACATGTTGCAGACTCAACAGCAGCATTATGACATACGTTAGTACTGAGAATGTTGTTCTTGCTTGTATCCAACTGATGATATGTCTGTAGTATTACCATCACTAAATGCATATCATGAAGTTTTCAATTTTTACTTTGTGTAACCAAAGCCTCTTTAATTTAAGAAATTTCAAGTCTTCCAACAGTGCATCAACCATTAACCTCATTTTGCAATGACAAACAATAACTCTGAATGAATGCTTAGTAATCTATCATGATTTTTTATTTGTTTCAAATATAATAAATGTTTTGCAGACTTTTTGCATCTAATTCTAAGTGTAAATTTATACATTTCAGGAGTTGGATGGTTTACTGCAAGTAAATAGATTATGTCATAAGTTGTTGTCAAAATACTTGGCACTTGATGAATATGATGCAATGTATCGTGAAGCAAATCATAATGTTTTGGCTCCATATGGACGAATTACCCTCCATGTATTTTGGGAACTAAATTATGATTTTCTTCCAAATTATTGCTACAATGCAGCCACGAACAGGTAGAAAACACAGGTGCATTTTATGGGTCCTTTCAAACCATTCACTTGCAATTTTGAAATTGTAATACATAATCCCAATTTTTAGGTTTGTGAAATGCAAAGGTTTGGTATTTACACAGCCAGTGCACAGGGACAAACCACCACAAATGGGTCACCATTATCTATGGGGTAGTAAACAGCTCAACTTGGCATATAGCACCATATTTGGACAGTACTCAGGTGAGAAATAGATTGTTTTGTTCTAGAATGAAGTGAGAGTATTTTTATTATTAATTTTCTACTTGTCCGTATTCACATAATTGTAAGCAGGTGTCTTGTAGAGTGCATGTGTGTGTGTGTGTGTGTGTGTGTGTGTGTGTGTGTGTGAGTGTGAGTGTGAGTGTGAGTGTGAGTGTGAGTGGAGGGAGGGGGGGGGGGGGGGAGGGGCAGGGTTGTCAGTGAGAATGGTATTGGAGAAGAACCTTGAAAATAGCAGGTAAATAAAAAGATGGAATGGTTGCTACATAAATGATGATTTGTTGCCTGTGGTAGTTATCTGTTTTATAGTGAAGCAATGCACTCAACAAAGAAGCTTCAGCTCTCATTCCTAACTAAAGAATCCTTACAGAATATGATTGCAAAATTAAACAGATTTAAGCCTTGGGGCCTATATTGCTAACACACTGTTACACAAGCATGATCAACCGGGAAACTGACTTATAGACTAGAAGTTATTCTTTATTCATCTTTATTTTCTGTTCATTAACATAATGGAATAGTCTTTATGACTTATACATGATACTAATATGTTTAGTTCTATACATAATTACCATACATTCAAAGTTTTAACATGTGTTTCATATATTTTATTACATGCTCAGTCACAGATATATACACTTAATTATATACACAATTACAATAATTTATAACATGTTCACCTTTTTTTTTCATCAAAAAATTCTGTTACATTATAAAATGGATTGTAAGTCAGCCAGCTGTACAGTTTTCTTTGAAATAGTTTAGAAGGCATGGACCATGCTGAAGGTGGTAATTTGTTAAAAATTATTAGGGAGCTGACTGTGGATGAGTGGGCTATTTTTACTAGGCTGTGTCACGGAATATACATTTCAGTTTTACCTCTGGTGTTGTGCTGGTATACCTTCTCTTACATGAAATTCTTTTATACATGTCTTAATGTGTAGTGATGAGACATATACCGGGTGATCAAAAAGTCAGTACAAATTTGAAAACTTAATAAACCACAGAATAATGTCGATAGAGAGGTAAAAATTGACACACGTGCTTGGAATGACATGGGGTTAAGCGTATTGTGATATCTAGGGATGCTGAAAAACAACTTCCGACGCCAATGGCCTCACCATAACTCCGGACATGCTTTACAGTGCTGTTCACAACATTATTCCTCGACTACAGCTATTGTTGAGGAATGATGGTGGACATATTGAGCATTTCCTGTAAAGAACATCATCTTTGCTTTGTCTTACTTTGTCATGCTAATTATTGCTATTCTGATCAGAAGTGCCATCTGTCGGACATTTTTTGAACTTTTGTATTTTTTTGATTCTAATAAAACCCCATCTCATTCCAAGCATGTTTGTCAATTTGTACCTCTCTATCTATATTATTCCGTGATTTATTCAGTTTTCAAATTTATACAGACT
Source organism: Schistocerca serialis cubense (assembly GCF_023864345.2). Taxonomy (NCBI): domain Eukaryota; kingdom Metazoa; phylum Arthropoda; class Insecta; order Orthoptera; family Acrididae; genus Schistocerca; species Schistocerca serialis. The sequence goes on from NC_064644.1 coordinate 124,682,247, forward strand.
TTTTGATCACCCGATATATACAGATTTACAATTTTAAGTATATTGAGTTTTTTACACAAAGGTCAACAGTGATCTCATGGTCTAGCCCTATACATTTCTCTTACAACTTTTTTTTGTATCTTCAATGTATCAGCTATATGTGAAGAGTGGCCCCATACTAGCAGTCCGTAAGAAGTAAAAAATCTACTCACCAAGCGGCAGAAGAACACACATAAAAGAGGGTTGTAATTAGGCAGGTTTCGGAGCCAGTGGCTCCTTCTTCAGCCAGAAGGGTTGAAGGGAAAGGAAGAAGAGTGAAGGGAAAATGACTGGAGAGGTTTAGGAAAAGGGGTAGATTTCGGGAAAGTCACCCAGGACTGCAGGTCAGGGGCAACTTATTGTACGGGATGAAAAGGAAAGACTGATTGTTGGGGACTGCATTGGACGAGATTTGAAAACTTGAGAGCTTAAAGGTGAAAGACTGGGTAATAAGCAAGACAGAGATTACTGCTTAAACATAATGCCTGAGTTAATAAGAGTGAAAAGCTAAGTGCATTGTACGTAACAGACATGGGAGGGGGGGGGGGGGCAGTGAAAAATAGACAGGTAAGACAATGAAAGGTGTAGAAAACTAAAACGGAGTAAAGAAAAGAGTAGTTACTGTGAAGAAAGGCGGGGACTGAAGAAATTAACATAAATTAAGGCCAGGTGGGTGGCGAGAACCAAGGACATGTTGTAGTGCTAGTTCCCACCTGTGGAGTTCTGAGAAACTCTGCAGAGTTAATTGTTTCCATTGTTAGATAGTTGGGAGTAACTAAATCTCTCAGTTTCCACATTAGGTGTGTTACCTCTGATAATGTGACTGGTGTGACTGAAGTATTCTACCCAGCTCAATTTGGAGTCAATATGGAATCCTAAAAGTTTTGACTGTTCTAGCTTCTATATGATTAAATAGTCCTAAAAAAGATTATAGGTCTTGTCAGGATTATACAGTAGTCTGTTAGAGGCAGTAGTTTACTGCAGCATTTAGTGATTCCAGTGCATTTGTTGTAATGCTGATGTGTCCTGGTGAGTGGCAATTATTGTTGTGTCATCTGCACAGCAGACCACAGATTGAAGAACTTGTCATGGCAAATCATTGATGGCAATTATGAAAAAGAATGGTCCAAGCACTGATCCCTGTGGTACCCCTGTCTTTACCATTTTCATTAGATAATGTCTGTTTCTAACTGAAATATATTGTTTTCTGTGCCTTAAGTATGAAGCAGTTAATTTTAGTGCTGTAGTTTGTACTCCATAAAATTGAGTTTCTCAATCAGTATTTCATAAGGGATGCAATCAATCAGCACAGTTGCCGTATTGACTCGAATCTAAGCCACACTTTTTTTCTGGTTTTGTAATCCAAAAAACCGCCTGTGGCTTAGGATCGAGTGAAAAGTAAGCGGAAGTTCTGAAAAATGTTGGTAGGTGCCGCCACAACTAACTTCTGCCGTCGAATATATGTAGTGCTACACAGGCATGCTTTGCAGGCACAAAGATAAATACTGGCGCCAAAACCTCTGCATCAGTAAATAAATTAAAAAAAAAAAAAAAAAGGTGGAAGACAAGCTTTTTTCTCCGCCCCGAGTTTCGACCACTGCATTTTCATACATTATCCAACGAAGTAAATACAAATTAAGTATTTTTCATCTTCGAATTTAGCAGCATTTCAATGTACTACGAAAATCCGATTGGCAAGACTGTTTGGGATGTTTGTCAATATGGCCAACTCTATGTTCTGAATTTTTTCTTACCTGTGAGAAGAGATGATTGCTAATAGGAACTTTTATAGATTGTGAATCACATGCAATATTCTCTTCACCGTAAGAATAAGACGAATATAAACATTTTGCCATGTATTCTTTCGTGTTTGCTGCTATCTCATTTAAAACCTGTCTGCCTAATAAACTACAAAACTAGAGTGAGACAACAGCAAACGTGGAAGAGTATACATACCATGTCATGTTTATATTCGTATTATTCTTGCGCCTAATAGTGATACAGTCAGAAATGAAGCACGGCAATTGATTAGATTTTTAAATCTAAGATGACTCTCATTTCTGTGCAGAATGTAATGTACTAAAGAGGCGTCTGCAAAGATTTTCAAACGGAGAAAAATTTTCGCTTAACTCTCGTTCATAACATCTTCTGTCATACGTATTCTATTATTTGGTTCTTGTTGATCATTAAAAGAAAGCAGCAGTGTAAGTAATAACAAATAGTAGTCTCTTGCCAATTTTTTTTTTCAAGCGGCGGTAGCGTGTACAAAAGCAAGCCATGCCATGCCACGAGCGGCGAGAGGCCGTAAACACAGAATGCAACAAACAATGAATGACACAGTATAGTAATACATATTTAGGTTAGAGTGACATAAACACCTATAACAAAGAGAACAGCATTTATCATATCAAAGAAAAATAAGCAATCAGTTCAAACCAGACGAAGCACATGAAAAAGGAAGCATACCCGTATAAATATGGACGGAGTGCCTGATGCATAGCAATGGCTACCTGGTATAGCTGAACTGCTAAGCTTACGACTCGAACCAAACTACTGTAGCTGTATCGTCATTCATTCGACCTAAATTGTGTCTCATATTACAATGGGCCATCATTGTTTCGATTTGGAGGTGCGACCTAAAACTTTCTCTCCCCTTGAATTTCGAGACTCAAATTTCAGGTGCGACTTAGATTCAGGAAAATTTTTTCTCCTTGATTTCAAGTCTCATTTTTCAGGTGCGGCTTAGATTCGAGTGCAGCTTAGATTCAAGTAAATACGGTAAACACTCTCTACTCCAGTTAATTGTCTTCTCTTTAAAACATTGACACTATATTAAATTTAATGAGTTTTAACCTCTCTACCATCTGTAATCGGAGATGCTGTGTCTCAGTCTAAGTGTAATTAACAGCTTTGTAAAGAAATATTAAGGAAGTAGATGTTATTTGTTCTCATTGACACATTTATGATCTTACATAAAAGACACCAGCAGACTGCCAGACATGGGTAACTGGTGACAGTATGGTTAGTATGCCTTTCGCCTATTTCACAGCTTTGGTCTACCACTGCCACATTCCTGTTTTCCAAGACTGAGTGAGATATCATGGTTGTTAAGATGCTGGACTTCATTTAGGGGAATCCTGTGTCAAATCTACATTCAACATCAATGATTTACATTATTGTAGTTTCTCTAAATACCTTAAGGCAAACGGTTTCTTAAAAAAAGGACACCGTCACTCTCCTTCCCCAATCAAAGCTAGCATTCCATCTCCAGTGAACTTGTCATTCATTAAATCTAATCGTCCTTTCTGTTATTTCTTTTTTTGTGTGTGGAAGTCATCAACTGTTCAGTTTTTGAGGAGAGTGGTGACACATGTATTTGCCTCCATAAATACTCAGAAGTACAATGAGACAGAGAAGCTGGGCGTTCCAGAAAGGCTGCACATGTTGGGCCAGACTATATTCACAAAGTATCTTGTCTGTATTATTCAGGTCCAGTCTTGCTAAGATGATTGCCACCAGCACCATATCTACCTGTAATTGACTGGACATTCTCAAGGCTTCCAAAGAAGCCCGTAGGCTCCATCCTCTTGGAATGGGTATCAGCTTGGAGGTTCTATGCTAGGGTATAACACAAGAATTCTTGATTTTAGTCACTGTATGTGTCATCTGCTCCATGTATAGCATACATTTTGTTAGAGATCTGCTTGAATTTCTCACTATATTTGTGACGTGTTCTTCTCACTATTGGAGCTGAAGTGCGTGCTATGTCATACAAATTTTCACAAAACCTTTTATTATATGGTAGGTGTCATTTATGATTGCATCTAATTGGATCGATGCTTGGAAGCCAATAGTTATCATTGGAGACTGTTGCGTACTGTCTGTACCAAAACAATCTCTCATTTGCCACCTAAAAGACACTGACAATTTTATTGAATTCTACTCAGGGTATCTATGATCTAATTTGTATGTAGTCATTATCAGGTGGTGTTCGTGAGTTATCAGGCAGTGTTTATGACTGTGGATAATCATTTTGAGGCAAACCTTCAGTGTTTTTTATGTCTCAAAATAGTGGATGAATATTTGAACTGTATCACTGAGTTGAATGCCAATTTGACAGGTAACTTCCTACGCCATGAAGCCTTAGTGTGTGCCCAGCGTAAGCTTGAAATGTCACTTCAGAGCATATTGACAGGCTGAGCAGTGCATACATGCCACAGTGTCTCGTTCGTGACTGGAGACTCTGCTGAATTAAACTGATGGAGGGGAAGTTTACTCTTACATCTATTACATAACTCATCTGTACATAGAGACATCCATTTTCTCAAAAGAGCGTTTAGAAAGAGAATTCTGATCAAAAAATAATGAACTGTGCTAGTCATGAGGATGGTGCAAAATGTTTTGTTAGCAGTTTATGTAGAGTTACTAAGATTGGTACAAAATGCAAGAGTGCATTTTTTGTAAGTATTATTTTGTTAGTTGAAAAGTTCAGTAATGAATAGTCTATTTTGCTTGGGGGAAATCTTAATGTAAGTGCGCATATCATGCAACATAACAATGGTATGTGAAGGCAACACTTCATAATCATAAACTTGAGAATTTGGAAAAAAAAAAAAAATTTATAATTTACAATTTGATTGCAGGATTTGTTGGGCCACACCATTTTCGTACCATGTGTGCCTTGCTGGGATATCAAGGAATAGCTGTAGTAATGGAGGAGCTTCTGAAAATTGTTAAGAGCTTAATACAAGGAAATTTATTGCAATTCACAAAGACACTGATGGATGCAATGCCTAAAGTATGCAAATTACCTCGATATGATTATGGATCTCCAGGTATGTACTTCATGTTAGTTTTCTATAAGCTTTGGTAGTAGTCATTATTTGGAAAAGATCTGACGAGTAAATGAACTTGAAAAAGTATTGAGTTTCATCTGTAAGTATCTGGCAAGATATTAAACATTAAGTCTCCTGATATAGGGAGCCATATTATTAAAAGTAAATACTGTATTGAACTTTCATGTCTGGCATTGCAACTTCATAAAATAGATAGATGAAAAAGTTAAGGAGAAGGCGTGGTAGTGCTGAGAAGGAGAGGGAGCTGAGAAACACAGGAAAACCCAACAGTTGGGAGGAAGGAGAAATGGAATAGTACATAGCTCTGTAATGTTAGTGTAGAATACACATTTAATAACACGTACATGGTATTCAGTGTTTCTATAGATATGTATCAGCCTATCATATAATGTTTCTCCAAATGACCAACCACTGTATAACTATAAATACTCAGATGAAATAATGACAACGCAGGGATATATTTTAAACTGTCAATGCTAGTCCTTCATTATGGCATGGAAAGGGGAAAAATTGGTATCTACCAATCTGCATTACCAGAGTCCATGAAGCTCTCTGTAGTAGTTGAAATCTTAGCATCAGTCAACCCATTGAATTAATCATGTATGTTCAGAATTCACACTAGCAGCGTGTTCTTTGTTGAGTGTGGTGAGTTGTTATATTAACAGCCAAACTGCAGCGTTCTAGCTTTGTGAGCTTGCACAGTATCTCAAGTTAACCACATCATGGTCAGCTGTCAACTGGTGTGACTCAGTGTGCTGCCCATTGTTAGGTACAGGCCACACAAGGACTTCAATTAATCTGTACTGATAATAGAGTCAGTTACCTGCAGGATATGTGTGAGACTGTGATTGAACATTTGGCATACCCTTGATATGCTAATAAGATCTAAACCCAGTGGCCCATACATTGAACAGACCGCTTCCCATAAGATCGTGTGAAACGTTATGAAGAGAAAGTTGCACAGTGGAAACTACTGAACATCTGAATTCAAACAGGGGTGGTCAGTTAAACATGAGATATGGGTACTGTAGCTCACTTCCATATAATGGTAGGTTTCATCGAACTACAAAATGAAACCAAAGATAGCAGTAACATCTTGTTTATTACTAAGATGCATTAACTTGATTCCAATCACTGATTGGCAAAATAAATAATTATAAAATGCACAAGGTCTGAATGAATTACAAAAGCTACATGATAATCACTTGGCACAGATGGATGAAATTGGAAAGGACATGATACAATTACCTATGTTCATGTAAACTGCCAATGATTCATGAATTAGTCAACATTTTACATCTACATGACTACTCTGCAATTCACTATTAAGTACCTAGCAGGGGATTCACCAAACCACCTTCAAGCTATTTTTCTACCATTCCACTCTTGAACAGCACACAGGAAAAACAAACTGTAAAACCTTTCTGTGCAAGCTCTGGTTTCTGTTATTTTATTACAACAATCATTTCTCCATATGTAGGTAGTCGCCTACAATATATTTTCGTATTCAGAGGAGAAGTTTGTTACTGAAATTTTGTGAAAGGATCCTCCTGCAATGAAAATTGCCTTTGTTTTAACGATTGCCAAGCCAGTTAATGTATCATATCTGTAACACTCTCTCCCCTATTTCACAGTAATACAATACGAGCTGCCCTTCTTTGAACTTTCTCGATATCCTCCATCAATCCTATCTTATACAGATCCAACAATGTGCAGCATTACTCTAGAACAGGACAGACAAGTGTAGTATAGTCAGTCTCTTTAGTAGACCTGTTGTGAATTAAAAGTGTTCCACCAATATACCACAGTCTTTAGTTAGCCTACCAATATACAGGATGCCCCATTTATCATGACCACCCTAAATAACTGTTTGTCCAGAAGCAGATTACAAAATGTTTCAAGTAAATGTTCTTTAGCCATCAGGGGGACATCAATCAGCATGATTGCCTTTGTTGTAGCTTTGTTTATTACAGTGATATGAACAGCGGTATGACTTTTTTAAATGGCACCGTCTATTTTTTATTCAGTAATTTATTTCCTCTCTTAAAGACCTATTCGAAAATGTATCACTGAAACACAATGTTATTAATTACATAACGCAACATAGACTTTGAGCCCGGGATCACAGACTTGTCCACTTGCTGAAGTTGTCAGAAAACAAGTGAAAACCAAGTAAAAAAATTGACTATGACTCTCCTGTACCATTGCCCAGGAGTAGAACATTCAAAGGTGCTCAAGTGGTGACCCTGGACACTGATAAACTGGTGCACTCGTTGAATGAAAGAATTATTTACTGCTTCCAGTGTTGCCTGCTGAAGAGAATTACCAGCAAGCATGATATGTTCCTGCATGTCCTCTGTTGTTGGAATATCACTATAGACAACGTCTTTAATGCATACCCAAAGAAAAAAGTCCAGTGGATTTAAATCAGACCTAACAGGCCAAGTAACTGTTCCTCCTCAACCAATCCATCTGGCAGGATAGCTTTGGTTCAGAACATGATGTTCACGCGAGCCATTATGTGCTGGACATCCATCGTGTTGATACCACATAAGAGTCTGGTTCTTAGCGGCACTTCATCGAGAAGAGGAGGAATAATTTGTCTGAGGAAGATGGCATACACTGTGCTGTTTAGACTACCATTGATGAAATAAGAGCCAATAATTGTAGTACCAAGCATCCCACACCAGACGTTAACTCTCCATTGACGCTGATGTTCCACCTGTCTAAGCCATCTTGGGCTGTCGCTGGGCCAATAATGCATGTTCCTTGTATTTACCTGTCCTTTGTTTGAGAAGGAACATTCGTCAGTAAATAGAACATTGGAGAAGTAGTTCAGGTTGGCGAGGTTTTGTTGCTGTGCCCACTGACAACTGTACACGATTCTGGAAATCACTCCCATGCAATTCTTAATGTAGATGTACATGGTAAGGATGGAACCAGTGACGTGTAAGAATACGATGTACACTGGTTTTAGGAATGCCAATCTTGTGTTCAAGCTGCCGTGTGCTCACATGTGGATTTATACCAATGGAAGCGAGAACAGTAACTTCGGCAGCTTTGTCTGTGCGAGTGATACAATGGTTGCGTTATCATGGGCTGAAACTTCCGATTTCCTGAAGCGTTGCAACAAGATGAGAAAACATCCATTGGGAAGGTGGGTTCTTGTCAGGATATCGCTCGGAGTATAGTTCCACTGCCTGCATAACATTTCGCCGACCTTCAACAACAACAATAAAAGAAACGTTCTGTTGATGCAGTTTGTAGGAAGGACAGCCTTTACTGTATGCCTACTTTATGCAACAGTATTTGAAAGGACTAAACTACTGTACTAAATGTACCCATACATAAGAAAACAGTACTGCAAATACTGTTCTATTAACTTAAATTCCCCATAGATGAGTAGAGCATTTCTACCTTCTCTTCGTTGGTGTACTTTCTACTCGCACAACTCTTCAACTGACAATGGTTGATGGAATGACAGGTGTGCATTCTACTTATGTTTACATTAATCCTCTGTCAACGTCAGCACAAGGATCTGTTCCATTACCCCGAGTACCTGCACTAAGTGCTGGGAGCATCAACATCAGTGTTGTGTTATGTAATTAATAACGTTGTGTTTCAGTGAATGGTACACTGTGATACATCTTAGGTCTTTAGGAGACGAAATGAATTACCGAATAAAAAATACAGGGTGCCATTTAAAAAAGTAATACCGCTGTTCATATCTTTGTAAAAACCAAAGCTACAATGAAGGCAATCATGCTGATTGATGGCCCCTGATGGCTAAAGAACATTTGCTTGAAACATTTTGTAATTTGCATCTGGACAAACAGTTTTTTAGGGTGGCCAAGATAAATGGGAGATCCTGTATACGTCTTCGGTTAGTTTTCTCTTTGTGACCATTCCAGTGTATGTTATTCACAACTGTGATCCCCCAAGTATTCAGTTGACTCCACAGCCATTAGATTTTTGTGATTTATTGTGTAACCAAAATGTAGCAGATTCCTTTTAGTACTCATGTGGATGACTTAACACTTTTCATCACTGTGAGTCAGTTGCCACTTTTTCCACCATACAGCTAACTTGTCTAAATCATTTTGCAATTGGTTTTGCTTATCTGATGACTGTACAAGATGGCAAATGAAAGTATCACCTGCAAACAACTTACAGTGGCTGCTCAGTTCATTTATATAGATTAGAAATGGCAGAAATCCTATCACCACTGCCTTGGGGAATGCCGGATGTCACTTCTGTGTGACTTCATGACATTTCAACAGTTACTACAAACTGCAACCTTCCTGACAAGAAATCATTAATCCAGTTGCACAACTGAGACATGCAATTTGATTAGAATTCACTTGTGACGAATGGTGCCAAAAGCCTTCCTGGAAATCTGGAATTATGGAATAAAATTGAGACCCCCCTGTTGACAGCACTCATTACTCCATGTGAATAAAGAGCTAGTTGTGTTTCACAAGAACAGTATTTTCTGAATCTGTGCTGACTGTTTATCAATAAATTGTTTTCTCTGTGGTAATTCATAATGTTTGAACACACATATATTTCAGAATTCTACAGCAAAAATCTGTTAGTGATATGGGTATGTAATTCAGTTAGATTTCCTTTCTTGAGTATTCGTGTGACCTCTGCAACTTTCCAGTCTTTAAGTATGGTTCTTTTGTTGAGCGAGCGGTTGCATATGATGGAGCTGTAAGACTGTAATTGGTATACAATCTGAATTGAAAAACTTCCTTTGATTAAGTGATTTAAACTGCTTTGCTGCACTGATGATATCTATTTCTAAGTTACTCATATTGGCAGCTGTATTTGATTTGAATTCTGAAACATTTACTTTATCTTCTTTGGAATTTCAGAAAGCCGATTTTAGTAACTCCATTGTAGAGGCACTGTCTTTAGTAACATTACCATTGATATCGTGCAGCAAAGGTATAGATTGTGTTGGCGGCTGGTATACTTTAAACAGGACCAGAACCTTTTTGAATTTTCTGCTAGGTTTCGTGACAGAGTTTCTTTGTGTAAACTATTGAAAGCATCTCACATTGAAGTCCATGCTAAATTTCGAAAAACATTGCCAATCTTGGAGATTTTGTCTTCTTTTAAATTTGGCATGCCTTTTTGGCGTTTCCACAACAATGTTCTCACCTGTTTTGTGTACCATGGGGGATCAACACAATCCCTTATTAATGTATTTGCTTTACATTTCTCAGTAGCTCCCATATGAACACATTAAGTGAATTTTTATCTACCTTTTTAGATAGACATATTTTGAGTTGGGTGTTACAATATTCAGTCTTGTTACGATGACCTGGTGACCCTATAGTGCAAGTCGAGGAATCTGCAGGCTACATGGTCACAGAACTATCTTAGCCTCCGATTCTGTGTATCCGTCATGAGCTTTATATTTGCCCAGTCTTATTTGTTGTTTCGGCAACCATTCGCACTTTGAGTGGGCTCCCGAACTAATTGCTCAAAGTAATTTGCAGAGAAAGCATTCAGTAAAATTTTGGGTGATATTTTATGCTTACCACCACCTTTGAAGATGTAATTTTGCCTACATGTTGAGGAGACATTGATGTCACTACCAATTATAATTGTATGAGTGGGGTACTTATTTGAAACTGGGCTAAAGTTTTCTTTGAACTGTTCACCTGAGTCTAGTGTTTAGTAAAAGGAACCAATTATTAATTTATTCAGGTTATCAAGTTTAACCTCTACCTGTACTAACTCACAGGATGTCAATTTTATGACAAATAAACTACTTGTGACAGCAGCAAACATGCCAACACCAACTATATTTAATCTGTCATTTCTGGAATCCATTAGATGCTTTGTAAAAATTTCCGCAGAACTTATCTCTGGATTCAGCCAGCGTTCAGTACCCATGGTGATATGAGCTGCAGTGTTTTCTATTAGCACTTGGAGCTAGTTTTTTCCCAACACAGTTTTGACAGTTTACTACTATAACACTGACTGCTGCTACGTTATGCTCATCCTGTTTTTGCTGTGCGCCCTTCTACACTAATGCCCTTTCTGTAATTTCCTGAGATGCACTAACCTAAAATCTGCTCAGTCCCTTCGATGAGGGCCTGGTACCCATGTAGCCAACTCCTGGGTGTAATGGTAGCCACCTCCTGTGTTTAATGGATCCCTGATCTATTAAGCGGAACCTGAAACCCCATCACCATATGGCAGAAGTGGAGGGATCTGTAGCCTACATGGTAACAGAATCATCTGGGCACCTGCTTCAGACCCTCCTCTTGGCTCTGTACCAAAGGTCTGCAGTTGGTCCAGTCAGTGATGTAACAGATGGTGAGCTCTGCCTTCATCTCACAAGCAAGACTGGCAGTTTTTACCACTTCAGCTAACCACCTGAAGCCAGAGAGAATCTATTCTGATTCAAAGCAGCACACATGTGCAGTTGGCTGCACCCTTTGCTCTTCATGGCATTTGGAACCACCTGTTCCACATCTGGGATGACTCCGTCTGGTACGCACATGGAATGTACAATGGACTTCTTCCACTCCTCGGCAGTCATATCCCCAAGAGGCCCTATTACAAGCCTAATATTGGAGCTCCCAACTACCAGTAATCCCACTCTCTGTAACTCCCCAGATCTTGCAGGCCAAGACTTCCCCTCAAACAGGGCAAGTGACTGCATCTGGCTGAAGATCTTTATCAGACGCAGATATCAACTGAAACCTGTTTCACAGAAAATCATGGAGGCCCTCCAATCGGCCCCCTGGAAAGTCTTTTGCTGCCTGCCTTACGTTGGAACCGAGTTCCCACTCGACCACAGATGAGGGTTCAATCTCAATGTGGGCAGTAACCAGGGTGGCCATAGTAGTGGATCGATTGAGCAACAGGTGATAGTGCTGGATATTCCTCACCCACATTCAGCCCCACACAATGACGCCCATTGGCAACAGCCTCAAGCTGCGTGATTAAAGCCAGCACCGACTGGGGCTGTGACCAAACAGTCATCAACTCAGCTCTCATCAGAATTAAGTAATCACAGTTCCTATCCACACTAAAGATGATAGAAATATGCACTAGAAATTTGTTAAAATGTGGAAACATGCAAATAATTTACAGTATGAATTTAAAAAGGACACTGGAAATCAAAGTTAAGTCGCTTTTTATTAGAAGCTGTGTCAACTCACTATTGAATCAGTGGGCTTTGCTGCAGGGTCATAAGCTACTACCTAACTCAGATTAAAGAGCAGAACCAAAAATGTAGATGCAAGCAACAGTTCCCTTGCTAAGCACTTGCAGTGTGTAACTAGCTGACTGCGTGAATTAATTTACAAAAGCAAAGCCCTAACTTGTAACAAACGTCTCTGCAGTCCCCGTACAAAGACCCATGCAAATGCAGGTCTTGCTTGTCATCATTCTAAATCTTGGGTGCAGAAGATAACTACAGTGATAGCTAAAAGTTATAATTTCAGCCCAGGGCATTGTCCGAGACAAAGCAACTCCTCCTAAACAGATCTAAAATGAACTACTACTTTTCTGGAGATCTAAGGCTTAGTATCCATGTGCTCTGCTTCTCAAAACCCTGCTGGTTCTGCCAACACCATATTCTCTTTAGCCAATTGTGTTAAACCTTCTGAGGTCTAACCAAGGAAAAATTTATAACATTAGCAACCTGCTGTGATTAACCAGTAATACACATTGCTCTCTTAGAGTGGGACAGAAAAGAGAGCTTCTCTCCCACCATGAGAGTGGTTTTATGTTGTGCTCAATGATAGTGGCCGCGCGTACGCACTCACAAGTCTTCCTCCGTGCTACGAAAATAATTCTGATGAAGTTTGCTTCAGTTCTTACAGGAAATTCGCAACTTTTTAGTTATTTATTCACTGCCTTATAATACATTGCACCAGCCAAAATGCAGCTCCACTGTGAATGCTGTTCTCAAACACTGGGTGAGTTGGTTGACATTCACAAGCAACTGGAAATGGCTCCGACTACTGTCAAACAAGTGGCAGCTGCTGTGAATCTGTGTGTTGGAAGAGCTCCTAAGAGTTGTGTATCTGTGATACCAGTACGAGAGGTACCTCAATACTATCATCTCCTGTGCTTACTGTCTTCTCTGCAGAAAGTACAGGATCTAACATTACTCGTCAACTTGACTATGAGGGGTGGGTCAATGGTAGATCTAGGTGTCCTGTATGGGGTGGACAGGGACTAAGGAGGACTCGGGCTGTTGTATCCCCCAACCAACAGATTTGAAGTGCTATCTCTCACTGAAACTAAAACTGAGCCAGTGGGACTCATTTCATCTGTTTCGGGGAAACTTGTTTTGTCTGGTTTCAAGAGGAGTCAAACCGCAAAGGGCAAGGATCTCTTAATTGCCGGCAGTTCATACATACGGCAAATGATGGTACCTCTTAGGGAAATGGTACCAAGGGACAGGAAAGGACACCAGGTGCACTCAGTGTGTATGCTTGGGGGTCTCATTCAATATGTTGAAGAGGTATATTAGAGCAGCCATTAAGGGAATAGGTTGCAACCTACTGCAGATTGTGGCACACATTGGAACACATGATGTCTGTTTGGGCTCTTAGGTCATACTCGGGTCATTCCAGCAATTGACAGAGAAGGTTTAGAAGACTAACCTTGTGCATGGAGTTTCAACGAAGCTCCCAATTTGCAACATTGTCCCCAGAACTGATTGTGGCCCTTTGTTTCTGACCCGAGTGGAAGGACTGAACCAGAGATTCGAAAGTTCTGTGACAATTTAGGCTGCAACTTCCTGGAGTTGCGCCATAGGGCTGAGAACTGTAGCGTCCCCCTAAATAAGTCAGGTGTGCACTACATATCAGAGCCTGCTACTCAGGTAGGTTTTTTTTAGATTATATGACTCTCCATCCAATCCAGATATTTATTGCTGTAGGAAACCCAGAAGTATCAGTGTAACATTGCCTCCCACAGGTGAGAGTATTAAAATCCTAATGGTAAACTGCCAAAGCATTCACAACAAAGTGCCAGAGTTCAAAGTGTTCATGAAAAGCAGCTGACGTAATATTAGGTACAGAAAGTTGGTTGAAACCTGAAATTGATAGCAGTGAGATTTTTGGGGATAATTGAAGTTTATATTGAAAGTATATGCAAATGGGAAGCTGAGGTGGTGTATTTGTCGACTCGAAACTCAAATCCTTGGAGATAGAAATTGAAGCTGCATGTAAGATCGTTTGGACAAGACTCAGTATCAGGGTTGGACATTAATATGATATCCAGATCCTTCTGTCACCCACCAAACTCATCTCCTGATGTAACTTAAAACTTTAGAGAAAAACTCAATCCATTTGTATGTAAGTTCCCAATTATACTGTATTCATTGGCAGAAACTTTAATCGTACAACAACTGGAAAAATTACAGTTTCGTTAGTGTTGGGCATGATAAGATATTCTGTGAAACATTACTAAATAACTTCTCTGAAAACTACCTAGAACAGATAGTTAGGAGCCCCACTCATGATGTAAGTATATTTGATGTAGCGGAAACAAACAGACTTGACCTCTTTGAGAATGTCCACGTCAAAACTGGTATCAACAACCATGATGCAACTGTGGTGGCAATGATTTCCAAAGTACAAAGGACAAATAAAGCAAGCAGAAAGATATCTGTGTTCAGTAAACTAGATAAAAAATCAGTAGTGTCTTTCTAAAGGAGGAACTTGAAACTTTCAGCACAGGTCAGGAGCATGTAGATGAATTACGGCTCGGCTCAAGTTTAAAAGTAGGTCACCTTGCACTGGATAGATCTGTGCCCAGAGAACCTCCATGGTCACTGTAAAGAAACATCTGAAGAAACAGAGACAACTGCATGATAGGTGGAAAACAAAGTGTAGGACTAAAGATAGAGACATGCTGAATGAAGCACGTTTGGTTGTCAAGAGAGCAATGCATGATGCCTTCAGTGACTACCGTAGCAGAATATTGTCAAATGATCTTTTGAAAAACCCAAAGAAATTTTGGTTGTATATAAAGTGTGTTAGTAGGACCAAAGTTAGTATCCAGTCCCTAGCGAATGACAGGAACTGAAATTGTGAGCAGCAAAGTAAAAGCTGAAGTGCTTAACTTTGTTTTCAAATGTTCCTTTTCAAAGAAAAACCCAGGAGGATTGCCCCAGTTTAATTGTCATACCACTGGAAAAAGAAAGAAATAAGTATTAGTGTCTGTGATGTTGAGAAACGACTGAATTGTTAAAACTCCAGAGCCCAATGGAATGCCTGGAATTCTATGCTGAATTTGTGGACTCTCTTCTAACATTAATCTGTTGTAGATCTCTCATACAAAAAAACATGCCCAGTTTTTGGAAAAAAGCGTGCCACTTCTATCTACAAGAAGGTTAGAAGAAGTGATCCACTAAACTACTGTCCAATATCCTTGACACTGATTTTTTGTAGAATATTAGAATAAATTCTGAGCTCAAACATTTTGAGGTATCTTGAACCAAATGACCTTAGTGCCAACCAGCACAGATTCCATCAACGTCAGTCTTGTGCAACCCAACTTGTATTTTTCTCACATGACATACTGAAAGCTTTGGATCAAGGCAGTCAGGTAGATGTAGTATTTTTTTGATTTCTAAAAAGCATTTGACTCAATCCCAATTCTACAGTCAATGGCAGATATGTCCTTAAAAAAAAACTTTTTAAGTTTAACATCAAAAGCATCACTAGTTTTGTTTTTAGTTCATCAGGTTCTATGGTGCCATGCAAGCCAAAGTACTTGGACACGAATCATCTAAAGACGTAATCTACAGAAAACTGATAGAAAATTTTAAAATTCAAGAAATAAGTCTACAAGAATTTCAAAACGGGCCAGAAAATCTTTGCTTAAGTGTGTGTGATAAATAATAACATTCAGGGCTATAAACTAGGGGCAACCAAGATTTCGGCTTGCGGGCCCTGCCCGGGCCCCAGTGCCCAAGCACTCCAACTCACTTCATGTTTCCCCCACCACCACACAACAGTATCTGAGCGCAAGAAGAGGAAGAGGGAAAAACTGTGAATGCGCTACATTTAAATGGCAGTGTAGCCGCACTGCCTATGTTATGGTTTTATATTTCGAATTTATCACCAACATAGATCACAAACAAAACAAATTTTCAGTATTATTTAATTATTTTTGGTGCACTGGAGACATAATATAATTTTTATCTGGTACAGACTGTCGGCATATGGACAGGTGCAGACAATTTCACAGAGATTCACACGCAAGTTGTCATGTAATTATGACGTATTTAGTTTCATAATTAAAAAAAGATCTTTCACCCAAATGTGTCGATCAAAATATTGTAGCACTTTTGCTACTTCATTATGGAGACTTGGAAACTCCACCTGAGGAAAGTAAAGTAAATGTACTGGACAGTTTTAACATAAAAAGATTTGTCAGTAAAACTGGAGTTACCTTGCAAGTCAATCTGCTACGTCGGCCCAGGCACGACGGCCTCTCAACTGAAATGGCAAATGGTCTCAAAAACAGCACAGAAACAGATGTAAGACTGACACTGTACTCAAAATCTTTATAAAACTGTCCTCATAATTTTTTCAAGGTCACAATGAATTCTTCAAACCTTGCATTTTCTTTAACGGCAGTGAACCTAGGGAAGTGGACTGTCTTCGTCAGAATGTGTCCATTCTACTATGCTATTTTCTTTTTAATACATCCCCATCAAATCAGAAAATAAGTTACCTTGCAATGTCTCACTGTGGGCAGTGTACAGTCAAGTCTACTTAAAATGCAAAGTCTGCAATCCATTCCATGTGTTCTAATTTTCATTCCTGCACTCCTTTTTCCTTCATAAATTCAACAATAGTGAGTTATAAATTGAAAAATCATTCCAGCCATGGCCCTTGACTTAACCAACATAATTTGTAACAATATGTGAAGTCTCCCTATTCTTCGTTCAGTTCCATCAAAAACAGTTGCGACTGACAATGGAATAACGCGTGCGACTTCAGATATTTTACTGTTCATATGACTAATTTCTACACATACTCCAGGCTTCCAAATTTATCACAAAGTGCTTTTTTACGTACAGAACAATGAATCCTGTCTGTCAATCATTGTAATTTTCTGCTCTTTCATCGTCAACTTCTACATCATTCTGTAATGTTGCATAGCAAATAAGCAGTACCTGGTATTATGCGAATTGAGAATTCTCATTCCTCTCTTCTGTCATTTCCATTCATTAAAGTTGTGACGATAGACTTTTGTGCAAACAGATTCATGAATGTTCTTCATACAACAAACAAATTGCAGAGGTTAAAGTTGTGATGATAGATAGCTACAATGCCTCTTTTGTGCAAACAGTCACGGGACCCGTGAATATTCTTCATACCACAAATTGCAGAGGTTAAACAGTGCTGACAGCATGATTCTGCCAAACTCAGCGTTTGCTGACCGAAAAATGGCACACTGCAATACTCAATGGAATGTCGCCCTGTTCCTGGTACCTCCGAGAAGGACTGAGTGACGAGCCGGGTCTGGGCCCACACACACTGAACACGTGTGAAGTTTGGCACACTGTGGCTGGTTTTACTCTAAACAGCTGTCAGGAATTTCCGTACAGAAGGAATATGCTACAAGGAAGTCTTTCATTAATATAGATTTTAAAATATAGTGTATCTTGCTCAAAGTTCCATTTCAGTTGAAAGCCCATTAAAATTAAAACTTCAAAAATAGTACAGTCCTTTCTTCTCAGTGGTTAAGGAAGAGTTACCCAAGTAAAAAGTGGTTTGTGTCCAGCCTTCATTCAGTTAATGTGACACTTCTTTTGTATGAGTCCATAGTGTTAACTACAATTCCCACAAGGCAACAGATGTGAAATCATAGCAGAGTTATGATTCCAAGACACTTTAACAGTGAGCTGCATGAACTGAAACTTCAGATTATTATGACAGCCTTACTCTTGGCTTGGCTTTTAATGCACAGGGTTACCCAAAATATAGTACTGTGTGGGAATGTAGTGACTTCCAGCTACTCAGGGCATTGTGGAAATGCAGTGACGTAAGTTGAAAATTTGTGCCAGACTGGGATTTGAATCTGTGTTTACTGCTTTTCACGAGCTGTTGGCTTAACTGCTTTTGCCATCCAGACACAGCCCCTGACCAATCCAAATTTGCAGCTTACCACATGTTGCAATGCAGCATTCCTCGTCCATTTACCCCATACTCACAAATTATCGATTCCCATAGGAGTTTGAACGATTTTAGTCCATCCACATTTAAGCAAAGGTCATGAGTCCATCACACTATCACAGAAATGTGTGTATATAGAGGTAGTGTCTGTTCTGTCTGCTGGCTCCATGATATTTGCTTCAGTGCAGATGCACTAAAATCATCCGAACTCCTACGGGAATTGGGAGCAGAGGATTAATGGACGAGAGACACTGCATTGCAGCATGTGATAAGTTGGAAATTTGAGTTGGTCAGGGCCGTGTCCAGCTGACCGAAGTGGTTAAGGCGACGCTCATAAAAACTAGTAAATCTGGGTTCGAGTCCCAGTCCTGCATGAATTATCAACTTTTGCTATTGCATTTTCACACTGCCCTGTGCAGCTGGGAGTCACTAGTTTCCCACGCATGCTTTTATTTCCTTCCCATTCCTCTATTTCATATACAAGTTACATTCCTCTTTTTCATATACAAGTTATGCCTGGAGTTATGGCAACCATTTCAGAGGGCCACGTTCCAATCACCAGCAGCATTGTGGATCGTTCCTCAGTCTTAGGCAGTTGGTTTATTGGTCTTAGCCAAACTAGACGAGTCCTAGGAGGCTGTCTGAGGAGTTTCAAGAAAATTGTTGCAGCATTTAGCACTTCATACCGATATGCCAATAGTATCTGGTCAACTAGCTGTGCACAAAAGCTAACTGAAACTTTACGAAGTAATGAAACTGCGTCCACTTCTTGTGCCAGTACTACAATTGGCTGTTGCTATCTGTGCATGATGGAGAAGATGAAGCATGGCTGGGTTTGCCAGGATATGTGATGTGTTTGCCAGGATATGTGAAATCACAGAAGAGTTGACACTGGAATTATGAAAATTCTCATCAGATACAGCAAGAACTCCTGCAGTACGTGAAAACAGGACCATGGTATGCATTTAGAGCAACACACAACTTGACCGATCTTTTTCCAAGAAAACAGAACTTCTGAAGGGTATATGAACAAAATACTGCAATCTTTTTTCAGAGAACTAACAACTAATTTCCTGCAGGACAATGTGGCAGTGACAGTATTACAGTGTTTTTAATTATAGGCTAATTCCAACGTTGATTGTGTTCCAAGTTCATTTACCCCAGTAACCTCGCAATTATGCACAAATTGTAGTAGACAGTCACAAGAGTGACATTGAGCAAGAGTATCTTAATTGATCAGTCAGTGAACTATCATTGCTTTGTAAGGTCGCATTTGCATTTGTACCCAGCTTGTGGGCAGATGTTAATGACACATTAATGTGAACTGTTAAATGAAGCAACAGTTATCAAAGAGCTCCTCCCAAGGCTGCTCTGACTTGTCTGGTTGTGTTAAAACTGATTCCCCATGTCTCAAGAGCCCAAGCACAGACTGCAGCATTACAAATGAACAGAGCTTACCTCAGGTATTGGTTGCTGTGTGAATCCAGAGGCAGTGCTTGCATCATATGTGAAACACCCTGTGTAACAAGATATGAAAAGTGAAGTAAAGCTCTCATATTTCAGAGTCATAGAGACTTGCATTGCAGATGCACCGTGAAGGAATTATGTGAAATCAGAAGATGTGACATACATGTACAGACAAACAATTAATTGCAGTTTAGGAAAATTGGATGTTTTATTCAAGAGAAAGAGCTTCACAAATTCGGCAAGTCAATAATGTGTTGGTACACCTGTGGCCCTTACGCAAGCAGTTATTTAGCTTGGCATTGATTGATAGATACGTTGGATGTCTTCCTGGGGGATATCATGCCAAATTCTGTCTAATTTCCTCATTCGATCGTAAAAATCCTGAGCTGTTTGGAAGGCCCTGCCCATAATGCTTCAAAAATTTTCAATTGGGGAGAGATTTGGTGGCCATGCTGGCCAAGGTAGGGTTTGGCAAGCACAAAGAAAAGCAGTAGAAACTCTCATCATATGTGGAAGGGCCCTGCCCATAATGCTACAAAAATTTTCAATTGGGGAGAGATTTGGTGGCCATGCTGGCCAAGGTAGGGTTTGGCAAGCACAAAGAAAAGCAGTAGAAACTCTCATCATATGTGGAAGGGCACTATCTTGCTGAACAGTAAGCCCAGAATGTCTTGCCATGAAGGGCAACAAAACAGGACCTAGGATATCATCGAGGTACTGCTGTGTTGTAAGGGTACTATGGATGACAACCAAACGGCTCCTGCTATGAAATGAAATGGCGTCCCAGACCACCATTGCTGGTGGTTTGTCTGTATGGTGGGCGACAGTCAGGTTGGTATCTCATTGCTGACTGGGGTGTCTCCAGACACGTCTTCACTGATCATTAGACCTTGAATCTCGTCGTCTGGAACAGTATTATCTTCAGTGATGAGCCCGGCCTGGAATTGAGCATTATGGGCTGGGCTCTCCAACCAGTTCTAGATTTTGATGATCTAATGTGCCAGTTGGACAGCATTTTGATTGATATCCCTCAGGAGGATATTTTACAACTCTATCAATTAATATCAAGTTGAATAACTGCTTGCATAAGGGCCAGAGGTGGACCAGTGCCTTTTTGTTCTTTCTCCTAAATAAATCATTCAATTTTTATGAAAGTGTAGTAATTTGTTTCTCTGTCATGTATGTTACATCTACCTTTTGCCATCCCATTAAGATAATTCCTTCATAGTGCATCTTGTGTGTGTGTGTGTGTGTGTGTGTGTGTGTGTTACCTACAGTGTTCTTATTTGGACTGTCTGATCTTTTATTATTATTATTGTTGTTGTTGTTTTAGGTGTCCTTGGCTACTATCATGCACAGTTGAATGATATTGTGCAATATCCAGATGCAAGAACAGAAATGTTCCATAGCTTTAGGGAATTTGGAAATACTATTCTGTTCTGTTTACTGATGGAACAAGCACTCTCACAAGAAGAAGTCTGTGATCTTTTACATGCTGCAACATTCCAAAATATTTTGCCTCGGCCTTATTGCAAGGGTAACGCACCTTAATGACCTATTATTCTTGTTTTATGTTAAATCTGCAGCTTAAAGGATATCTTGAAACTTTTTTTGTACAGATGGTGAAAAGCCAGAAACTAAGCAGAAGAGACTGGAAGCAAAGTATGCTTCACTTCAGATAGTACCTTCAGTAGAAAAACTGGGAACACCAAAGGTAATTTATTGATCTCTTGTAACAGAGTTAATATTATTGCCCTAAGTAACATGCAGAAGCAAAAGATTTAACCAAAACTTACATTTTTTCCTGTTTTGGGTTATCAGTGTTATTAAAGTTGTTATAGTGTGAGACTGAACCTTTACCAGATTAGTGTACCAGTAACAACAATGCCCCAGTCCCAATTCTTTAAAGAATCAAACTCCTGAATGAGATTTTCACTCTGCAGCGGAGTGTGCGCTGATATGAAACTTCCTGGCAGATTAAAACTGTGTGCCCGACCGAGACTCGAACTCGGGACCTTTGCCTTTTGCGGGCAAGTGCTCTACCAACTGAGCTACCGAAGCACGACTCACGCCTGGTACTCACAGCCTTACTTCTGGCTGTGGCTAAGCCATGTCTCCGCAATATCCTTTCTTTCAGGAGTGCTAGTTCTGCAAGGTTCGCAGGAGAGCTTCTGTAAAGTTTGGAAGGTAGGAGACGAGGTACTGGCAGAAGTAAGGCTGTGAGTACCGGGCGTGAGTCGTGCTTCGGTAGCTCAGTTGGTAGAGCACTTGCCCGCGAAAGGCAAAGGTCCCGAGTTCGAGTCTCAGTCGGGCACACAGTTTTAATCTGCCAGGAAGTTTCAATCAAACTCCTATTTATGAAATAACTTCAAAAATCCTTCTTTAAAAATGAGTTATTGGTTGTTGTTAAGCAGCTAAAACCTTTATGGATGAAGATGCAAAACTCTAATTTGTATGCTGGTTTTTAGTTTCATATGATTCACTCTTAGGCTAATGAGTATAGGGTCATTCCATATGAAGTGATCCAATGAGGGTTGCTTGACCATTTTTAAATATTTTGATTTTTTTTACATATGATTAACTTATAATTGGGAAGTTCAAAACAGTTCTGAAAAAAAATTTGCCTTGCACAGTTACTGAAGGGCGGCCATTTTTATTTGTAAATGCACTATGGTTTTTCAGTTTGGAGATGTCAGTGTTAATGTGAATATCTGTACACTGGGTTAAGCCACAACATCGCAATTGACATGATTGTTTTTAGAAAAGTCTCCTCTACAACACTGATTATTACCCAAAATAACCAGTCAAAATTACCTCCAAAGTTTGCTATTGAAAACACAGAAAATCCACATTTTAGACCCACAAATAACAACAAAGTAGTGAATTATCTGAGTGTATTTTTTTACTTTAGTTAGATATAATTAAACTACTAGCCTTATATTGAGCAAGAACACTGAAAAAGTCTCCTTAATTTTTTATAATTTTTTGAAGTTTGACAATTTTTATTGTTTGTAAAGTTTGGGGCTAGTTAACTCTGGTGACCCCCCACCCCTCCCATGAACCATGGACCTTGCCGCTGGTGGGGAGGCTTGCATGCCTCAGCGATACAGATGGCCGTACCGTAGGTGCAACCACAACGGAGGGGTATCTGTTGAGAGGCCAGACAAACGTGTGGTTCCTGAAGAGGGGCAGCAGCCTTTTCAGTAGTTGCAGGGGCAACAGTCTGGATGATTGACTGATCTGGCCGTGTAAGAATAACCAAAACGGCCTTGCTGTGCTGGTACTGCGGACGGCTGAAAGCAAGGGGAAACTACAGCCGTAATTTTTCCCAAGGGTATGCAGCTTTACTGTATGGTTAAATGATGATGGCGTCCTCTTGGGTAAAATATTCCGGAGGTAAAATAGTCCCCCGTTCGGATCTCCGGGCAGGGACTACTCAAGAGGACGTCGTTATCAGGAGAAAGAAAACTGGCGTTCTACGGATCGGAGCGTGGAATGTCAGATCCCTTAATCGAGCAGGTAGGTTAGAAAATTTAAAAAGGGAAATGGATAGGTTAAAGTTAGATATAGTGGGAATTAGTGAAGTTCGGTGGCAGGAGGAACAAGACTTTGGTCAGGTGAATAAAGGGTTATAAATACAAAATCAAATAGGGGTAATGCAGGAGTCGGTTTAATAATGAATAAAAAAATAGGAGTGTGGGTAAGCTATTACAAACAGCATAGTGAATGCTTTATTGTGGCCAAGGTAGACACGAAGCCCATGCCTGCTACAGTAGTACAAGTTTATATGCCAACTAGCTCTGCAGATGATGAAGAAATTGATGAAATGTATGATGAGATAAAAGAAATTATTCAGATAGTGAAGGGAGACGAAAATGTAATAGTCATGGGTGACTGGAATTCGAGTGTAGGAAAAGGGAGAGAAGGAAACATAGTAGGTGAATATGGATTGGGGGTAAGAAATGAAAGAGGAAGCCGTCTGTTAGAATTTTGCACAGAGCACAACTTAATCATAGCTAACACTTGGTTCAAGAATCATAAAAGAAGGTTGTATACATGGAAGAATCCCGGAGATAGTAAAAGGCATAAGATAGATCATATAATGGTAAGACAGAGATTTAGGAACCAGGTTTTAAATTGTAAGACATTTCCAGGGGCAGATGTGGACTCTGACCACAATCTATTGGTTTAGACTGCAGATTAAAATTGAAGAAACTGCAAAAAGGTGGGAATTAAAGGAGATGGGACCTGGATAAACTGACTAAACCAGAGGTTGTGCAGAGTTTCAGGGAGAGCATAAGGAAACAATTGACAGCAGTGGGGGAAAGAAGTACAGTAGAAGAAGAATGGGTAGCTCCGAGGGATGAAGTAGTGAAGGCAGCAGAGGATCAAGTAGGTAAAAAGACGAGGGCTAGTAGAAATCCTTGGGTAACACAAGAAATATTGAATTTAATTGATGAAAGGAGGAAACATAAAAACGCATTAAATGAATCAGGCAAAAAGGAATACAAACGTCTCAAAAATGAGATTGACAGGAAGTGCAAAATGGCTAAGCAGGGATGGCTAGAGGACAAACGTAAGGATGTAGAGGCTTGTCTCACTAGGGGTAAGATAGATACAGCCTACAGGAAAATTAAAGAGACCTTTGGAGAAAAGAGAACCATTTGTATGAATATCAAGAGCTCATACGGAAACCCAGTTCTAAGCAAAGAAGGGAAAGCAGAAAGGTGGAAGGAATATATAGAGGGTCTATACAAGGGCGATGTACTTGAGGACAATATTATAGAAATGGAAGAGAATGTAGATGAAGATGAAATGGGAGATACGATACTGCGTGAAGAGTTTGACAGAGCACTGAAAGACCTGAGCGGAAACAAGGCCCCGGGAGTAGACAACATTCCATTAGAACTACTGACGGCCTTAGGAGAGCCAGTCCTAACAAAACTCTACCATCTGGTGAGCAAGATGTATGAGAAAGGCGAAGTACCCTCAGACTTCGAGAAGAATATAATAATTCCAATCCCAAAGAAAGCAGGTGACAGATGTGAAAATTACTGAACTATCAGTTTAATAAGTCATGGCTGCAAAATACTAACGCGAATTCTTTACAGATGAATGGAAAAACTGGTTGAAGCTGACCTCGGGGAAGATCAGTTTGGATTCCGTAGAAATATTGGAACACGTGAGGCAATACTGACCTTACGACTTATCCTAGAAGAAAGATTAAGGAAAGGCAAAGCTACGTTTCTAGCATTTGTAGACTTAGAGATAGCTTTTGACAATGTTGAGTGGAATACTCTCTTTCAGATTCTAAAGGTGGCAGGGGTGAAATACAGGGAGCGAAAGGCTATTTACAATTTGTACAGAAAGCAGATGGCAGTTATAAGAGTCGAGGGGCATGAAAGGGAAGCAGTGGTTGGGAAGGGAGTGAGACAGGGTTGTAGCCTATCCCCAATGTTATTCAATCTGTATATTGAGCAAGCAGTAAAGGAAACAAAAGAAAAATTCGGAGTAGGTATTAAAATCCATAGAGAAGAAATAAAAACTTTGAGGTTCGCCGATGACATTGAATTCTGTTAGAGACAGCAAAGGACTTGGAAGAGCAGTTGAACGGAATGGACAGTGTCTCGAAAGGAGGATATAAGATGAACATCAACAAAAGCAAAACA
Organism: Schistocerca serialis cubense; assembly: GCF_023864345.2. Classification (NCBI taxonomy): domain Eukaryota; kingdom Metazoa; phylum Arthropoda; class Insecta; order Orthoptera; family Acrididae; genus Schistocerca; species Schistocerca serialis. The sequence continues at coordinate 124,707,429 of NC_064644.1, forward strand.
AGGATAATGGAATGTAGTCGAATTAAGTCGGGTAATGCTGAGGGAATTAGATTAGGAAATGAGACACTTAAAGTGGTAAAGGAGTTTTGTTATTTGGGGAGCAAAATAACTGATGATGGTCGAAGTAGAGAGGATATAAAATGTAGACTGGCAATGGCAAGGAAAGCGTTTCTGAGAAAGGTAAATTTGTTAACATCGAGTATAGATTTAAGTGTGAGGAAGTCGTTTCTGAAAGTATTTGTATGGAGTGTAGCCATGTATGGAAATGAAACATGGACAATAAATAGTTTGGACAGGAAGAGAATAGAAGCTTTTGAAATGTGGTGCTACAGAAGAATGTTGAAGATTAGGTGGGTAGACCACGTAACTAATGAGGAGGTATTGAATAGAATTGGGGAGAAGAGAAGTTTGTGGCACAACTTGACGAGAAGAAGGGACCGGTTGGTAGGACATGTTCTGAGGCATCAAGGGATCACAAATTTAGCATTGGAGGGCAGCGTGGAGGGTAAAAATCGTAGAGGGAGACCAAGAGATGAATACACTAAGCAGATTCAGAAGGATGTAGGTTGCAGTAGGTACTGGGAGATGAAGAAACTTGCACAGGATAGTGTAGCATGGAGAGCTGCATCAAACCAGTCTCAGGACTGAAGAGCACAACAACAACAACAATCTCTGGTGGGACTGAATTGAAATAATTGACATTACACAGCAACTGATCTTATGGTTGTTGCCTGTTTAAATAGTTTATTGTTTCATTGTAATAAAATTTAGTTGTGACCTATATTTGGATAACACTATCATCCTACTTTTGTTAGTATTATTTGTTTTAATAATAAAATATTAAACAATAGGAGCATTTCTTTAGTTCTACGTTTCAAAAAATTTCCATTTACCTCTAGGTCTATTCTCAGTTAAGTAGCACATTACTACATGTTCAAAATGAGCAAAGTGAAATAATAAACACGTGAAATTTCTCTGTTGTTGAGGTGGCTACAGTTTTGTGCATGAGTTTAGTCGTCAAGACAAGGGTGTACAGCAGCTCAGTGTACAGAGTTACAAGTCTGCACTGGAGCCCAGTAGTCAGGGACGAGTCTGTTCATGTGCTGTGTACCCCCACTACATTTGCTGGGTATGGCACTGGTGTAGTCAGTCTGTTCAGAAACCTCTGTTACAGTGCAAGTAAATACTTAGTTGAGAGTGTAAAATATTTTATGTGATTTTGTCTTAAGTGTAATTTTTAATTATCTAAAAAATTTTAAAATTTAATAATAAATAAATTTGAAAGGCTAATTTGGATGCAACAAAATGGATGAACAGTGCTGTATTGGACATGTAGTAAGTGAAGTGTGTCACAAAACAGTTTATGGTTCAGTTTCAAAAAACTTAAAAAATGTTAATGACTTTGATGAAGATAGGCAAGCTTTGTTTAAATTATGAGAAGAATCTTCTGTATCATCTGTATGCATTATGAGAAAATATACTCCTGGAAATTGAAATAAGAACACCGTGAATTCATTGTCCCAGGAAGGGGACACTTTATTGACACATTCCTGGGGTCAGATACATCACATGATCACACTGACAGAACCACAGGCACATAGACACAGGCAACAGAGCATGCACAATGTCGGCACTAGTACAGTGTATATCCACCTTTCGCAGCAATGCAGGCTGCTATTCTCCCATGGAGACGATCGTAGAGATGCTGGATGTAGTCCTGTGGAACGGCTTGCCATGCCATTTCCACCTGGCGCCTCAGTTGGACCAGCGTTCGTGCTGGACGTGCAGACCGCGTGAGACGACGCTTCATCCAGTCCCAAACATGCTCAATGGGGGACAGATCCGGAGATCTTGCTGGCCAGGGTAGTTGACTTACACCTTCTAGAGCACGTTGGGTGGCACGGGATACATGCGGACGTGCATTGTCCTGTTGGAACAGCAAGTTCCCTTGCCGGTCTAGGAATGGTAGAACGATGGGTTCGATGACGGTTTGGATGTACCGTGCACTATTCAGTGTCCCCTCGACGATCACCAGTGGTGTACGGCCAGTGTAGAAGATCGCTCCCCACACCATGATGCCAGGTGTTGGCCCTGTGTGCATCGGTCGTATGCAGTCCTGATTGTGGCGCTCACCTGCACGGCGCCAAACACGCATACGACCATCATTGGCACCATGGCAGAAGCGACTCTCATCGCTGAAGACAACACGTCTTCATTCGCCCCTCCATTCACGCCTGTCGCGACACCACTGGAGGCGGGCTGCACAATGTTGGGGCGTGAGCGGAAGACGGACTTAACGGTGTGCGGGACCGTAGCCCAGCTTCATGGAGACGGTTGCGAATGGTCCTCGCCGATACCCCAGGAGCAACAGTGTCCCTAATTTGCTGGGAAGTGGCGGTGCGGTCCCCTACGGCACTGCGTAGGATCCTATGGTCTTGGCGTGCATCCGTGCGTCGCTGCGGTCCGGTCCCAGGTCGATGGGCACGTGCACCTTCCGCCGACCACTGGCGACAACATCGATGTACTGTGGAGACCTCACGCCCCACGTGTTGAGCAATTCGGCGGTACGTCCACCCGGCCTCCCGCATGCCCACTATACGCCCTCGCTCAAAGTCCGTCAACTACACATACGGTTCACGTCCACGCTGTCGCGGCGTGCTACCAGTGTTAAAGACTGCGATGGAGCTCCGTATGCCACGGCAAACTGGCTGACACTGACGGCGGCGGTGCACAAATGCTGCGCAGCTAGCGCCATTCGACGGCCAACACCGCGGTTCCTGGTGTGTCCGCTGTGCCATGCGTGTGATCATTGCTTGTACAGCCCTCTCGCAGTGTCCGGAGCAAGTATGGTGGGTCTGACACACCGGTGTCAATGTGTTCTTTTTTCCATTTCCAGGAGTGTATATATTCTGAAGTACAGTCACATTTTTGGAAAAGAAAAACTCTGATCCACTCAAAGTTCATAAAAAGCCAGTTATTAAAGGTTTGAGGGAAATATAACATGAACATTTGTCCTTGTTAGATCTGAGTAAAACAGCTTCCCGTGGGAAACTTAATGTGATTCCTGGAAACTGTTACTCAAAAATATTGTGGAGACATGGCTTAGCCACAGCCTAGGGGATGTTTCCAGAATGAGATTTTCACTCTGCAGCGGAGTGTGCGCTGATATGAAACTTCCTGGCAGAGAGGCGAGGTACTGGCAGAAGTAAAGCTGTGAGGACGGGGCGTGATTCGTGCTTGGGTAGCTCAGTTGGTAGAGCACTTGCCCACGAAAGGCAAAGGTCCCGAGTTGGAGTCTCAGTCCGGCACACAGTTTTAATCTGTCAGGAAGTTTCATATCATCGCACACTCCACTGCAGAGTGAAAATCTCATTCTGTTACTCAAAAATATTTATCATGACTCCAGGACCAGAATACTGTAACCTTGTAAATGAAATTTGTATTCCTAATGAGGAAACTATTAGCAAATTGCATTCTGCATGTTCTAATTTAGAGGTATCACCTGCTTCAAAGAAAAACAAAAGCAGCTATAGTAAGCAAGGAACAACGAATTTCGGACAAAATTAGAAAAGATTTAGAATCGTGCTTTAATAATGCGGATACCAACAGTATTTCTAAAAGGAAGAAAACCTACTTCCAGAATCATCCAACACTGAATACGTGAGCTCACTTGAGAAATTAAAAAGTAAGTGTTCAGTGACACCTGAAGAGGAAAAAGTTAAAATTGTAAGTTTGTTCCATGACTCTTTGTCAAGAGAAAAAATAGTTCACGAGTTCAATGTTTGTGATTGTTTGGTTAGACTAACATGAAAATTAGGGGCATTCTATCAGTTTTAGGAAAGAAGAAAGGAGTAGGTGTAAGTGAAGAAACAGTTGAAAAGGTCCGGCAGTTTTTTGAAGACAGTGAAAACAGTAGAATGTGCCCACGTAGCAAAGATAGCAGATGATTTGTTATAAAAAGCAGAAACGACTAGTGCTGTAAAATTAAATGAACTTTGCGTAGCTTTCAAAAATGCTCATCCTGAATGCAAAACTGGGAGATAAAATTTTGTGACCTTCACACTAAGTGATGTATTTTGGCTGGCTACCCAGGAACACACCCCATATTTGTTCATTTATGTCATCAAAATGTCAAACTGATGACTGTGGGTGCGAACTCAATGATGTTAACTACAAAGAGTTACTAGATTTAATGGTCTGTAACACCAAGAATTATGACTGCATGATGAGTTTGCATGATGAATGCCGTGGTAAAGAAATCATTCTTGAATTGTTTAACAAATCTGAGGAGGAAATGCCTGACAATGTTACCTTCAAACAGTGGGTCACAACAAACAGGGCCAAAATGATGACTGGTTGAATCTTGGGAGAGAACTTTGAATCTTTAATTGATAACTTAGAAAATCTCAAAAGTCCCCACTATGTTTCTAAAATCCAAAGCAAGCTTGGGTCAATGACCAGGCAACAGTGCATCCATTTTTTCTGCACTTCAAAAATGAGAAACACGAATTGGCAGTTCTTCAATTTGCACTCTAAGCGACTACTTGGAGCACAACGCTTCAGCTGACCGTGTATTTCAAAAGTGTGTAACAAATTACATAACAGAAAAGTTGCCCAAGGTTGAGAAGCTCATGTACTTTTCAAATGGAAGTGGTAGTCAGTACAAGAACAAAAAAATTTTCAAATCTTTGCAACTGGAAAGTAGATTTCGGGTTGGAGGCTGAATGGCACTTTTTTGGCTCTTGCCCTGGTAAAAATGCATGTGATGGTTTAGGAGGTACAACAAAACATGAAGTGAGTGAAGCTGGCCTACAAAGAAAGACACTAGACAAAGTTCTTCCAGTAGAGGACATGGATGCCTTTTGCAAGAATAATATTGAAAGCATCACCTATTTTCTCATCAAGAAAGAAGAGGTAGTTCTTAATATCAAAACAACACTTTTTTAGGCCAGATTTAAAAACTGTATAACAATAAAAGGAGCAAAGCAATTCCACAAAATCCTTGGCATTGCAGAAAACTTAGTTTGATGATATGTAACGTCAGAAACCAAAATTTACAAGGATCACTCTGTCAGTAAAATTACATCTCTGCCTTTAACATTGAATGACATAGTGGCATGAGTGGTATGATGGACAATGGTGGCTTGCACAGGTTGAAAAAATAAGTTTGGAAATCAATGATGTTTTTGTGGATTTTTACCATCCTGCTGACCCAAGAACTTCATTCAGGAAATCTATTAGTGGCAAAGTTTGGATACCAATGAAAAACATATTAAGGAAGCTTTCAGTGCTTGAACTTATCACAGTAACAGGGAGATCTTGTTCTATATCACTAAAGCTGTCTGAAGAAATGAGTGTTCTTAACAATCACAACTTGAATTAGGAAGCACTGCATCTCAAAAGTATGTTAATTGAAAATATTTATTTTAAATTTGTCAGGATAATATAAATGTTGAGTTGAGTAATTTTATGAGTTTTTGCATATAATTCAGTGCCTTAACTTCAATAATAATTGGTTACTTCTAACCAGCATCACACATGAATTAGGCAAGAGCCATATGATCAATTGTAGTTTAATGTGATTTATTTCTTCATTTTTCAAAAATTCATATCATTGGTTCAGTCAAATTTCAATGCTGAAATTTTTGCAGAACTTTGCCATCATATATGTGTACAAAATGTGCAAACATCAAATTTATATATTCAGTCTCACCACAGATAACTTCCTGCTAACTTTACGAAAAATAAATATTTTCAAATTTCAAAAATTTATAAAAAATTAAGGGACCATTTGTCAGTGTTCTTGCTCTATATAAGGCTAGTAGTTTATTATATCTAACTAGAGAAAAAAATACACTATGATAAATCACTCCTCAGTTGTTGTTTTTGGGTCTAAAAAGTGGATTTTCTAAGTTTTCAATACCAAACTTTGGAGATCATTTTGACTGGTTATATTTGACTGTAGGGTAGTTTGGGTGATAAATGATCATGTCAGTTGCAGTGTTGTGACTTAACCCAGTGCAGAGAGATTCAAATTAATGCTAATATCTCTAAATTGAAAAGTCATTATGTGCTTGCAAATAAAAATAGCTGCCATTCATTAACGTTGTGAGGTTTTTTTTTTTTAACTGTGCTCAATTATAGGGTAATCACACACACAAAAAAATTAATTATGGTCAAGCAATCCACCTAATTTTTATTGGATCACTTCACTTGAATTGACACTATAGTCTGGGTAATATGTGCTCAGTTTTTTCGTGCATCTCAATATTTATGACATCATATCTCATGAACTATATTTCGTGCAACATTATAATTTTGTATTCAATGGTATACACTGATACTGTTCGTGAAATCTCTGCAAATAGAGTTAATAATAAAGAAGTAATAAATTAAAGCCTTGTACCAGATGTGAACATCGAAAATGTAGTAAGCAATTAACTTTTTCTTTCATTATTATGTTATTATGTGGGTGGGTGGGAGGGGGGGGGGCGCTAGTAAGAAAAATTTGGAATTATGTGTAAAGTTTGTTGGAAGTCACCAAACACTTTCATTTGCAAATCATCATCATCATCATCATCTCATCACCATCTCAGCCTTTTCCCATGTCATGTGGGCTCGGCATTGCTTTGCTGAATCCTTCTCTTCCATAAATGCCTATCCAGTACTTCTTCTCTGAGCCATCCTGTCTCCCATAGGCCCCCTGCTACCTTGTCTTTCCATCTCGGTTTCAGTTTTCCTCTTCTCCTTGATTTCTAGGTCTTCAACTCCTCTCCCCACGTAGTACTCCCCTCTTCTCTGCACATGTCCATACCATCTTCGCCTACTTTCTTGGATCTTCTTCCCTATGGGCCCCACTTTCACTGTTCCCCTGATGTACTCATTCCTTAGTCTATCCTTTCGTGTCACCCCACTCATACACCTTAACATTCTCGTTTCTTCCACTTCCGTCTTTTTCTCTCATTTGCAAATACTGAATGAATATCGTCTGGTTATTGGTGCAACATGTGTATGCTGTCTCAAGATATATCCACAGTTTCTGACTGTAATGTTTTTCTTGTTGTATTAAACCTTGAACATAAGAATACACTGCTTGATTAGTAGATTACTACAGCATTTTACATTCTTAAATTCGGTCGATAATGAAATGAAGCACTGAAAAAACAAATTTTTATTGCTCCTGTATGCTGTTATATAGGCAGCCTGCAACTGGGAGTGTGCACACTTTTAGCTGTTTCATAGTGGAGATTATTGTTTGTCTGGGATACTGCTTGGGAAAAAGAAAAAAAGATAATGGAGGATCATTCTATGTAAGCGTTTGTTCATACTTTGCTGTCAGAGTAGTTGGAATTACAGTTAAACCTGTAGGATTACATGCACATGGTCCTTTCTCTGGTGAGGAAGTAATGAAATTAATTGAAATGAAATAATGATTTAGCGAAGATGATGACTGTGGCTGCAACATACAGTAGTACTATTGGAATAGAACACACAGCAGTAGATAAGCAAGCAGTGGAGTCTGAAAAGGATGTATATTGGGAGTGTATTGACAGGGCCATACAGAATAGTTCTGTTTTGAAGATACTGCCAAGTCTGTATTGTAGTATTCTTTTATTTTTATATACATTTTTTTAAGCCACAGAGGATGGTTGATATTTTCTTTTCAATATTCAAGAATGATGTCAAACTTTTGTAGTTCCCGTTTTGTTTGCTAGATCTTGGGTCTTGTATGTGTTTTTTGTGGAAATTTCTGTTTGTGCATGTGCCTGCTGCTACTTATTAACAACATGTTTTGTTTCGAAAAAGAAAATACAAGGTGATTAACATGTTACACAAGCACTGTCTGCAGTGTTGTGCAGGAAACAGTACCCTCGTAAGTAGTCCAGCCACTACATGCTGCTGGACAGGTGGCACTTTGGTTAACAGAGTGTTGTTGCTCATTTACTGAGCGATTGAGTATACTTCGTTTCCTTTGTTGTGTGTAATTTCCATTCATTGCATTATAGACAAAGGTTCAATAAGTACAGGGTGACACACGGGAGATGGACGGTTTTTAATGCAATAATACTCAGCCAACTTTAAAATTAATGCATGTTTACTTACACAAAATCAAAGCTCATTATTTTTCATTTTGGTTAAAAAAGTTATTTGTGAAAAATAATGTCGTCAAGGTGATGTCCAACATTTAGAATGCAGGACTCAAGTCTCTTCTCAAAATCCTCCATCACACAGACTAAAATCTCTGCGGGGATGGCAGCAATTTCTTGAATGATTGCATTCTTCAACTCGTCCAAATTTCGTGGTTTGTGGTTATAGACACAGTTCCCCACACAGAAAAAAGTCACATACTGACAAGTCGGGAGACATGGGAGGCCAAGGAACATTGCCAAACCGTGAGATAATCCGGCGAGGAAACGTGTGTCTAAGAACTGTTATTGAAGTGTTTGTGGTGTGCGATGTTGCTCCATCCTGCTGGAACCAAACACATTTTAAAGGGATTCGTCATCTTCTTAGTTCTGGTTTCAAGAATGTTTCAAGCATATAAATGTATCGAACCGAATTAACAGTAACTGTGGCCCCGTTCTCTTCAAAAAAATAAGGTCCAATAATGCCAACAGAGCTAAGAGCACACCAGACTGTTACTTTTTCTGAGTGTAGAGAACGCTGGTGGATAAGGTGTGGATGCTCTGGAGCCCAGTAACATAGGTTTTGCTTATTTACGGTCCCATTTAAATGAAAATGAGCTTCATCGCTCATCAATAAAATTTCATTTTTATTTGATCCCAAAATCACTTACATTCTGTAAGCGAAGTCTTCTCGTACAGCGAAATGAGTTTCCTTAAGTTGTTGGATGAGCATTTTGTAGGGATGGAATTTTAATTCTTTATGCAAAATTCATCTAACCGATTCACAATTGATTCGTAACTCACTAGCATGACGTCTAGTTGATGGTCCTGGGCTTCTGACTGCCGCTTGCCTTACCCTTTCAACATTTTCTGGTGTCGTTACTCTGCGTTTCGGGCCAGGATGCTTCTTATCCAGTATGTTTCCAGTTGATCTGAAGTTTTCCACCCATCTGAGGATTGTGTTATGGCTCGGAACAGCTCCACGTTGACTGACATTAAACTGCACACGAAACAATCGCTGCATTGCAATAATAGACTCACCACTTTTCACGAAACTGTTATAGACAAACACTTGATGTTGCAAGCTCCACTGCTCAATAGTGACCGAGTAAATAAAGTGGCGTCTTGTGTGGATCAGAACTACCCCCACCAGGGCCACCTCCCACCACCACGCCCTCAGTACTACGCATTTCAAAACAGTCCGTCTCCCGTGTGTCACCCTGTATTTCTTGGGATGAACTATAAAAGAATAATTGTCATTTGACGAATTAAGATTACCTTTATAATGAAATTTCCCATTGTACAAGTTCACAATGCTTTGCCAATACATACGTTAGTAAAGAAATTTTGAGATTGGATCTATGTTAAGATAAACAAAACTCTAAAAAGTCAAGTGTTTCAACCAGGATTAAACTAGATGATTTAGAAGTGGATTCGGAAAGAAGTCCAAGAAAATAGTCACATCACTTGACTAGTTGATGTTGAGATGCCCTTTTTTCCCAATGAAGCATAGTTGCATTGATCTGGGCACACGAATTCACGGAACAATTAACAAGTGAGTTCTGAAAATCCTGATCGGTTGCATTGAGAGCCTCTCCTTGCATCAAGAGCTTCTCCATGACGTGAAAACAGGATTGTTTGTTAGTGTTTAATGGTACTAAATGTGAAGGTCAGAAGCACCTTTACTTGAAATAAATCGAGATGGGAAACAGTATTTTTCTTTTTTCTGTACAGTTAGTTCAACACAGGTTATTGGACCTGAGAATTTACAAAAGTACGTAGTTATTTCATGAAGCATAACAGAATAGCACACACCTCCAATGCGTCTGACAATATTACGAGGTGTTTGTGATGATAAGATAGTGTGTGTGTGTGTGTGTGTGTGTGTGTGTGTGTGTGTGTGTGTCTCCTGTCCTACAGTCATTGTGTGTGTGTGTGTGTGTTGTGTGTTACATTCCAAATCACTGGCATTTGTGTTTTCTTTCCTATAATTAAAAATTCAATATTTGATCACTGTGGGGCCCAAGCTTGTTTGCTCTAAAAAAGGAGTGGTGACTTCTCTCTTTTAGATAATTATGCCTGGGCTATTATGTTTGTTAAGGTGGATTAGAAAACAGGAAGCCAATATGAAGATTGTATGCCATTAATAGAATGTACATTTACATACAAACATAATTAGTGTCCTTGAAGTATTAAGATATCTTTTTTCTGTAAAATGGAGGGAGAACTGCAAATAAAACATTTAACAACCCCTTGCTCTATGGCTTCACAACACTATACAATTTCATCACCTAAGAAGTATGCACAAAAAATGTGTAACATAAGTATTAAACTTTCATGATTTAGAGTCATTGTGTTAAACATCACTTTGAATAATATGTTGACAAATGAGATTGTGGAATCACTGTCAAGTTATCTTATTTCCTTATTTCAGCAAGCACTAATAGCAAGAGAAGGAGACCTTCTGACAAGAGAACGTCTCTGCTGTGGTTTGTCAATATTTGAAGTGGTTCTGAGTCGTCTCAGAAGCTTTCTTGATGATCCTATTTGGGTGGGACCACCACCAACAAATGGTGTAATGAATGTTGATGAATGCACTGAATTTCATCGTTTGTGGTCTGCTTTGCAGTTTGTGTACTGCATTCCAGTTGGGGAAACAGAATTCACTGTAGAGTAAGTTTTCCACGAAACTTAACTTTGTTTCTGATATATGGAATTAAAAACAGTCTGTGTTTATTTTTTAAGAATGAACTCTTTTTGCTACTGTGTGAAGAGCCAACTTCTTTGAACTATGCTGCTCGTCATTAAAATGCAACACCATAAAGGCAACTGACAAAAAATGTCTAATTGGCATGAAGTGTATCATATGCTTAGATGTGTAAATGGTTAGCATTTCAGGACAACCACACAAGTAGGTAGGAGTAACTCAGTCTACATTTTGTCGTTGTGGTCTTCAGTCAGAAGTCTGGACTGAACAGCTCTCCAAAGACTTTTCATCCCTACATAACTACTGCAGTGTACTTCCATTTAAGTGTGCTTACTCTATTCAAGCTTTGCTCTCCCCCACAGTCTCTTTCTTTTCCCTTCGTTACCATATTAACAATTCTGCGATGTCCAGGATGTCCTATCAGCAGAGTACTTCTTTTAGCATGGCTTAGCAATAAATTTCTTTTTCCCCCAGTTTAATTCAGTGCCACTTCATTAGTTGTTCAATCTACAAATTATTTTCCTGCCATTCTTCTGTAGCACCACATTTCAAAAGGTTCTGTTTACTTCTTGTGTGAACTGTGTATCAACCACTTTTCACTTCCATATAAGGTTAAACTATATACAAACTTTCTGGACATTTAAATTTATATTTGAGGGTAACAGGCATCTCTTTTTCATAAATGCTTTTCTCACTATTGTCAGTATGCATTTTATGCCTTCTCCACTTCAGCCATAATCAGTATTTTGTACTGCTCAAATAAAAAAAAACTCATATTCTACCTTTGTTGTCTAATTTTGTAACCTAATTCTATCAGCATCACATGATTTAGGTAGACTACATTCCATTGCCTTGTTTTACTTTTGTTTATGGTAATCTTATAGCCTCTTTTCAAGTTCTTGCCCATGTCTGATAGAATTACAATGTTTTCAAGAGACTGCAGAGTTGTTATTTATTCTTCCTCAACTTTGATTCAGTCCCATATTTCTCATCGGTCTTCTTTATTCCTTGCTCACTGTACAGTTGTAGTGTCAGGTATAGGCTACAACTCTGTCTCAATCCCTTCTGAGCTATTAATTCCCTTTCGTGCCCCGCAACTCTTAACTACTGTTGTCTGGTTTCTGTGTTAGTTGTAAATAGCCTTTTGCTTCCTGTATTTTACTCCTGCTATCTTAATAATTTCAAAAAGCATTCTACAAATGCGATAAATGTAAGTTTGCCTTCCCTTCACTTATTTTCTAAGAGAAGTTGTAGGGTCAGTATTTCAGTATTGCCTCACGAGTTCTTACATTTCTCTAGAACCCAGACCAGTCTTCCCCAAGATTGGCTCCTACTAGTTATTCCAATCCTCTGTACATAATTTGTGTCAGTATTTTGAAAACATGACATATTAAACTGATGGTTTGGTATTATTCACTCCTATGAGCACCTGTCTTCTTTGAAGTATGTATTATTACATTCTTTATGAAATCTAAAGGTATTTTTGTATGTTTCATATCTTGCACACCATGTAAGATAGTTCTACCTTCAATGACTCTCCCAAGCATTCTGATAATTATGAGGGACTGTCATCTACTTCAAGGGCCTTGTTTCAAATTAGGTCATCCAGTGCTGTCAGATTTTCTTGCACTATATCTCATCTTCGTCTACTTCATACATTCTGTATATTAGCAAATATTACGCAGTGGGTTTTGTTTGAATATTTGTTGTTTGTGAAAAGATCAGGTTATGCACCCAGGTAAAAAGATGAAACACCTATCAGCATTTGTCGGAATTCGACAGCAAAAGGATTGTGACTCATCAAGAATTTCATTTTTCATTCAGTATTGGTGCGTTAGGCAGAATCCTGTGGCTGTGAATATGCAATCAATGGGATCGGGAGGGCTATACTCAACACTATGCAGGATTTCAAAAGATGTCCTCAAATAGTGTGTGAGTGGACACAGTTTGCTCACATGGCCGTACAGAATCATACAGCCCTGTAACGGGCTTGTTTACAGCAAGATAAGTATCTAAGCAGGCAGTTCAATAATTATGTCTGGAGCACCAAAAATTGTCAACGCCATAATCATTGTTGCGTTTGCCCGTGACACGGCTGCTCAAAGAGGCGTACTGACAGTGATGTGCCCAATGACAACACTGGGCGAAGGAGTAGCATAGTATTGTCTTTTCAAACAAGTCCTGGTTTTGTGTATGCATCATAAAAGACAAACCATGTGTAGGGGCTCCAAGGAGAACAAATGCTGTTAGATTGCAATTGTCTTTTGTCATTGTCATTTGGGTCCAGCAGTTGGAGAGCTGCTTTGGTTATCACAGCCCTGATTTGGACAGTGGCCATTGCACGTCTGACACGTTAAGACCGCTGACTTTGTCTCTGAGATGTTACCTTTCTACAAGAAAATGCAAGACTGTGTGTTGCCCCTGCTGTCCTGCCTTCCCTCAATATAGTGGGAGTTAGATGACTGACCTGGCCAAAATGTTCTCCAGATCTCTCACCCATTGAAAACATCTGGCCACAGGTTAACAAGAGACTGGTGTGCCAACTGCTATGACTGATGAATTCTTATGAAGACCTGAAGCAGCATGGCATGAAATGCCATAGCTAGCTTAGTTCAACTCTATGTTGAGCTGGTTTACAGCCGGTGTTGCTAAAAGTGGCAGCTCTTTGTAGTAAATTTCACAATCTGCACCTATACAAATTTAATGATTTATTCTTCCTACAGAACGGTATATGCATGATACATAACATTTTATTTGCTTGCTATCATTTATGGTATTGCAGTTTTAATGCCCAGCAGTGTAATTAGTTATAAGCACATGACAAGAGAAAGGAGGACACAAGGATTACAAAAAGTTACTATTGTTTAAGAAGTATTCAGACAGTTTACATTTTTTAGTATCAAAATGTTATGTATTAATGATTACATAGAATGAAGTTTAATTTAATGAAATAATTTGTATTTTTTTAGTTTTATTAAGTTGACAGATACATAAATTGTTCACTAAGGCATCTCTCTTGTGCAACCAGGGAGCTGTTTGGAGAAGGTCTGAACTGGGCTGGCTGCACTATGATTGTTCTACTGGGACAACAGCGGCGCTTTGAGGCATTAGATTTTTGTTATCATATATTGAGAGTTCAAAGAGTTGACAACAAGGATGAAAATGTTAAAGGAATTGTAAGTACATTTATTGTTGTCCTATTGTTTTAGAAAACACTTTTTACTGGCATCTGTCTGTTCACCATAGTCTCACAGTAATGAAATTCTGTCTGTAACCAAATAGGACATGTTGGTTATACCGGGATTTGTGAAAAATGAATCACCCAGAAAGAATGGTCTAAGCTCAAAAAGTGTAGAACAATATGTCAGAAATAAGTGATTTAGATTATAGAGAAATGGCAAGTTGTTTTCACTGAACATCATTATTACACCAAACTGTGAAATGAAACAGAAATTGTAAAGCAGCAAATGGCGCAGATGAAATATCAGGAAAAGATTCTTGGTTGGAACTATGAGGGTTGTCCATAAAATAAGGTTACCAATTATTTTTCACAATGGAAAAACATGTCTGTCAGTACTGAATAATACATGTGTGGAAAGCTTAAACTTCTACCTATTTTTTGACATAATTGCCATTGAGATAGGTGTATTTTTACATTTGGTGTACCATCTTCTGTATGTCTGCATCGTAGGACTCTCCTGCCATGTCACAAAGGTAGCTTAAAACTTCTTTTTTCAGCTCCTCTCCAGTTGTGAAATGTGTCCCACCCAGGCATTTCTTAAATTCAGGGAAGAGATGGAAGTCACTTGGAGCTATGTCTGTGCAGTAGGGCAGGTGTGCGACAGTATCTCATTCAAATTTGTTGATGAGATTGGTTTACAGCCAATGAGCAGACAAGTGTTTTCCTGATAGTAAAGCACTCCCTTCATGAGCATGCCTCTTCTTTTGTTTTGGATCACTGTGACATAAGTTCTTCAACAACAAAATCAATCAATTTTTGAAAAAAAAAAATTAATTGGATAGATAAAAAATCTACTCATCAAGCAGCAGCAGAACACACACATAAAAGAAGCTCTGTACCAGTATTTGTGAAAAATGTGTCATCTAGAAAGAACGGTCTAAGCTCAAAAAGTGTAGAACAATATGTCAGAAATAAGTGACTTAGATTCTAGAGAAATGAGAAGTTGTTTTCACTGAACATTATTATTACACCGAACTGTGAAATGAAACAGAAATTGTAAAGCAAATGGCACAAAGTTCTGCCAGCTATGACAGGTGAAATATCAGGGCTAGATTTCAGAGCTAGTGGCTCTCATTGAAGCAGAAGGGTTGAAGGGAAAGGAAGAGGGGCGAAGGTAAAGGACTGGAGAGGCCTAGGAATAGATTTTGAGAAAGTCACCGAGAACCATGGGTCAGGGGAGACTTACCAGACACGATGAGAAGGAAAAACTGATCATTGGGGACTGCACTGGATGAGATTTGAAAACCTGAGAGCTTAAAGGTGGAAGACAGGGTAATGTGCAAGACAGAGATTACTGCTTAAACGTCATGCATGAGTTAATAAGGGTGAAAAGCTAAGTGCATTGTACGTAACAGAGGTGGGAAGGGGCCGTGAAAAATAGGCAGGTAAGAAAATAAAAGATGTAGAAAATTAAAACTGAGTGAGGAAAGGAGTAGTTATTGTGAAAAAATGTTGAGACAGAAGAAATTAACGTAAATTAAGGGTAGGTGAGTGGAGGGAACCAAGGACATGTTGTAATACAAAAAGCAAATCACAAAATGTAATTCAAACCAGGCATGAGA
The DNA here is from genome assembly GCF_023864345.2 of Schistocerca serialis cubense. NCBI lineage: Eukaryota > Metazoa > Arthropoda > Insecta > Orthoptera > Acrididae > Schistocerca > Schistocerca serialis. Next base: position 124,723,065 of record NC_064644.1, read on the forward strand.
CATGAGTGGGAGCTCCACCTTTATTGACTGCCAAGGCAAGACTGAGCATCACACACAGAAGACAATTACTTGGAGGCCATTGGATGCAATAAGCAATCTTGACTCCAGTATGAACACCCCTCATTACTACAGCTACACCATGTTCAGTTGTGGGAAGAATATCCAAATCTTTTCTGAGGAACTGGAAGCAGTGCGACCCTGCTGCATACTTGCCCAACACTGCCTTAGATCATGAGTATGTGGTATACTGTTGCTCTGGAATGCATTTATCAAAACCTCCAGTAAGCAGGGTTAATGCTTTGTGAACTCACATACAGCTACAAAACAAGAGATAAATGTTGATGGTGTTGAGACAGCAACCAGCCACAAATTTATTTTCCGTTCCTTTATTCAAAAGGTACCGTTACGGGTTTCGAATCATTATGATTCATCTTCAGACGATTTTCATGCTTTCATTACAATTTTCATGTTTCCTTAACAACATGTGCATTTTTTTTTACATATTAATTGTCCTAAAATATACATAATGCATAATTATAAGCACGCCACACAGATGGTTGCGTTACAGATTTGCATTGGATAAGACTTGCGTGAAATGTCGGTTTGGAGTGTTTGTTTTCATAGTTTACGTCCAATAGATGTGAATACATTCCCACTGCATTCTTATCGTTCCACATGTAAACTTTTCTCACTGAACACTTTAGATTTGTCACAGAATAGATTTCTAACACGCACCACATGTTTTGATACATATGAAGTGCTTATAAACATATGAGTGTCACAGGTACTATGATATATCATAACATTATAAAGATGTCCCATGTTTGGAAAAAGATCATGTATTCACTTATGCAACTGAAACGCCTTTTATGTTAGCTAACTTGTAAGTTTTAGCATTTAAAATACTTGGATATGCAGAAAATGCTGAGACAGTAATTACAGCAATTCATTTTTCAGGCACTGAAGCGAATGGTAGACAGAATTCGGCGGTTCCAAGTTTTGAATTCACAGATATTTGCAGTGCTTAATAAGTTCTTGAAGTCAAGTGATTCAGATGTCATGTCTGTGGAACATGTCCGTTGTTTTCCACCACCAATACATCCTTCTTTGGCTGCACAAGCACATTATTACAGGCCAGAACATCTTCGACAGGCTGTTCAGCATTAAACTTGCTGGGTCCATTCCAGAATAAAAAAATACTGTGATATGCATCACAGGTCAAGATAACACACACAGTCTGTATGCAGTTGAAACTGACATCTGACAAGCAGACATATGTCATTTGTACTATGTTATAACCAAAATATTTATGTTTAGTTTGGTAGTTTTCAGTGCACTTTTGCATATTTGCACAAGTTCATACTGCTTCCAGAACTGAATTGTGAACACAGTATTAACTATCACATTGCTTAAAAATATATTCCACTTGCCATTTTCTATCCTGTTATTGTATTTGTATATTTGATAAAATATATTAAAGTTTTTTTAAAAACATTTTGTAAAAATCTTTTGGGAGGATGTAAATAAATGAATGGAAATAGAAAGATGTTTCACAATTAAGTCTACACAGTGGGGCATGAGCAACTTTGATAGGAGAAATTACACTGAAAGGTAAGAATTGTGGCCAGTTCATTAAGGTGATAGCTGTACTGGGATCAATCATGAAGAAATTAAGCAATCTTTGTATTAATTCAGGCAAGAAGAAGATTACTGTATCTCTAGCAAGTAACAGTTTATACTCATATTTATGTCTTGTGATAGAGGAGACTAAAATAACAATACTCTTTAGATTATATTCCACATATTAAGATACAGTATTGATGTGATTAAGCAGATACACTTCTTGCCTCAGAGAATCATTGATATGTTGAACCATGGCCATGTACACTTAAAAACTTCGACCCAAACCAGTTATAGTATGTTCTGCACACAAGACACGTGTTGGGTACTGCTGCGTGGGAACAGAAGACCTGTAAAGGTGATGTACGACTTGTCAGACGTGGTTTGAGAACATTTTTCCACCCAAGCAACATATCATTTCCCATGAGTTGCCATTCCTTGAGCTCTTGGCAAGGCCTTAAAAAATCTAATCAGCAGGGTAATAGGGTGTTTCTCTGCTAATTACCATGTCTATTTAAAAAAAATCCAGAACTTTGTCCATGAAATTATTCTGCACTTACCTTTCACTTATTGTGCATGGTCTCCTTCGAAATACTCTACTCCACGATTGATGCACTGCTCACAATGCCATTTCCACTTCCAAAAGCAGTCTTGGTATGGCTCTTGCTGGATTGAACAAAGTGCCATCTGCTGATTTTCTTTAATCTTGTCTATCATTGCAAATCTTCATCCTTTCAATGAGGTTTTCAGCTTTGGAAGTAAAAAGAAGTCTGCAGGGGCCAGTCTGGAGAATACAGAGGGCAAGGCAGCACAGTGATTTCATTTTTTTGTGCAACAACAGGGATGAGTGTGCAGGTGCTTTATCATGATGCAAGAGCCATAAACTGTCTTGTCTTGCCACATTTAAGGCCATTTCCTTCTCATATTTTCTCGCAGGCGTCGCAACAGGTCCCGACAGTACCATCGATTAACAGTTTGTCATCTGGCACAAATTCATGATGAACTAATCTTCCAAACTCAAAGAAAACTCAGAATGGCTTTGATATTTGGCCTATCCTGACAAGACTTTTGTGGTCTTGGAGATTGTTTCCTGGCCCATTGTGATGTTTCCTGATCCACTGTGAAGATTGAACCTCGGTCTCAACATCATAACCCAACACCCACCTCTCATCACCTGTTAACAATTCTCTTAAGGAACATTTCATTCTCATTTGCACGATCGAAAAGGTCTTCACAGACTGAGGCGAAGATCATTCTGGTCGTGACTCACGAGCCATGAGACAAACTTGACAACACGATGCATTCCAAGATGCTGTGTTAGGATTTCATGACATGATCCAATTACAATGTTACATTATTCTGCAATTTCTCGGAAAGTTAGTCTTCGATTGGCAAGCAAACAATTTCATCAACATTTCTGCCATGAGGGTTGTTAGTAGACGGCAAAGGTTGCCCTCAACAAGAGTCATCTTTAACTTCCATCTGACCATTTGTAACACCAAGTACGGCTTAAGCACTCGTCACCGTAGGCTTCCCGCATCATTTGGTGTGTCTCTGTAAAGGTTTTATTGAATTTCACACAGAATTCAATGCAGACACATTGCTCCTGTAACATCTCGAAATTTCCAAACTGTGCAACACAACATTATATTCAATACAGCACTGAATAATAACTAACTGACATACAACAATGAAACTTCCAGCGGTTACACATTAAACACAGGCGTGTGCAAGGATGCCAAACACAATTCGCTCCAACACACCATTGGTGTGAAATAACGAATATTCCGGAATTTTTTGAACAGACCTCATATGATATGTCCTGTGTGTGTGTGTGTGTTTTGAACTACAGGTGCCTGTGGTGGCCCCCCTCAGCTTGGCACCCCTAGCAGCTGCTTGGATCTTACATTGGCCCTGCAATGTGTGTTCACAGTTGCAGATCACTTTCTGCTCAGTATGCTTTGGCAAGGATCTCTCACATCTATTTCAAAATGTTTATTTCTAGCGATAAAAGTTTTATTCATGAATCGATTAAAGAAATTGTTTATCATTAGAACTGAGATTACTGTCAAATTAACCACAGTGAAATTTTGTGATATGAAAGATTGCACTCTAGAAATATATATACTTTCATTACAGCTTATCTAAAACTGCAGGACCAGTCATATTGATCACTTAAGGTTACTTTTTGCATCTTTGTTACCAGCAAGTATTGCAAATGCTCGTGACATGATGCTACAAAATGCCGAAACTTTCGAGCTGATTATTCTCTCTCGCCATGTGTAAGATGCCAGATGAGGAGCAATGGAACATTTAGGAGTTTCAGACTGAGCCAAAAGTTAGTGAAGTTGAAAGAGACATAGAAACTAGTAGTGATGACATTACAGACAGTGACGTATCTAAACAAGTTAAATCTGCAAGACAGACACCACCAGCATATCATTCAGGAAGAAATGACATTTGATAAAGCAGTGAAAGGGAGTAAGAGGTAGGTGGCAGTTACCTTTACTATTTTTTGTGCACAATTCAGAATTTGGAAAAGACATAAGCAAATGTTTTTACACCAGATGGCAGCACCAACAAAAACTTGAGCAGGGAAACATCAAAACACAGAACACTGCTAGTTTTGATGGCTATTTGTAAATGACACAATGCTGAAACATACAAACCTGTGCGGAGAGACAGAAACCAACAGGAAACTTGGAAAAAAGTTAGTGTATCTCGTTCTGGGCTACAAGCATTCATTGCAGTTCATGTCTGCAGCTTATTCTTGCAAGAGTATCAAAATTGATAGCTTTTTGATCAGAAAATGGCAGTCTACAGTTCTTTCGCAATACATTGTCAAGAAAGAGAGAGAAATATTTACACACATTATGATTTTTTTTTTTTTTTAGATATCAGGCAACAAGGGTAATTAATTCTCAAAACAGAGAAGTTTACTTTGGATCAGTAGTTTAGATCTATTAGGGAATGCAAGCTTTCTCGTCAATGAAGTCTTCTTGGGTTATCAGCCAAGTCAAGGCGTCCTATGGCAATATTTTGACAAGTTTCCTACTTGTTATCTTCAGGTGAAGTGTCAGATTTGTATCTATAGAAGTGTCGAATTTCTATCTATATAGACACTGGACTGCAGCGTCCTGTGCCTCGTCAGCAACAGCTGGGTCAATAGTGGTTTCCGGAAGGCAGCGGATGGAGTATGCTGGCAGCACCAGGATGCAATCGCAGAACCCTCAAACACACCAGGGTACCACCACCACCACCACCGCATGCAAAACACCTTCTGGCAGCACGTGACTGATCCAGCCGTTGAATACGAGGCAGAGGAGCCTGCGGTCCAGCATCTGTACAGTTATGAAATGGACATGAACCCGACACTTAGCCTGAAGATGATGAATAGGAAACTTGTCAAAACATGTTCACAGAATGATGCCTCGACTCAGATGATAATTTGAGAAGACTTCATCATAGTTTGGAATTGTTTTGGTGAATATTGTCCCCTGCTTTAAAATCCAGTACAGAACACCACAACTGATGAACAAGTCTTTCATACTAAGGCCAGATGCATATTTACACAATACATGACTATTAACCCAAAGAATCTTGGCACTCAATTTTGATTAGCACCAGATGTAGGACCAAACATCTTCAAATAGCTTTCCATACCTGGGAAAGAATGAATGTCAAACAGTACCAAACCCATTCTGAATATGTTCTCATAAAGATCATCTTTGCACCATTTCATAGTGCCCATTGACACATTTCTCAAAGTGAGCAGGGAAAGTTCTGGGTAGTTAAACACCACAAACTATACATCAGTACTGGATGCACAGAGAGGAAGCAATTATAGTGTCGAAAACTTCAAGGAACTAGGGAATTTTTGCTTTCTCTGTGGCCACTGCATTATATACCGATATGAAAAGAAGAAAATGGTGATTATAGAAGACACGAGCAGAGATGAAGCTTGACATTCCTCTGAAAAATGAAAACTTCTTTTAGAAGACAAATATTTATTTCAAAATTATTTGAGGATGATAGACAATAATTACTAATTCCTATTGAATCTTTTTCAACAAAAATTAACACATAGCAAGAGACTGTGAGGAGAAAATCAATTATGCCTTCTGAGAAGGTGTCAGCTACATTGACATTCCATGCTACTGATGACTTGTAGGAAAAAAAACTACATTTTTGGTTCATAAACATACTGCCCAATCACTTCTTCCTAAGGTCTCAATGACAAGTCTTTCTCAGCAATTCTGTGAACACGGAGTTTTTATTTTGTTTTTCCATTTCCTCAACTTATCTGAGGCCTACATTCTTAATATGCAGCAAATTTCATTTGAGTGGATGTGTCGACTTTTATCCACAGCGTTTTTGTAACATTGTATCAGCAAACAAACTTGCCCTTGGTTCCATGCAACATGTGATGGCAAGATAGGTTTATAGAATTTATGTATTCTGTGTAACTCTGTGGACTCTTAATGTTCTCTAAAAGGAACATAACAGGCACTTACAAGTGGCAAGCATTGAAAACAGATTTTTTTTTCCACATCTTTCCACCTGGAAAAATCTTGCATAGGAAATGTGCAGTCCTACTGGGTACAATGAATCAGTTAGAAAGAGATATGCTGTAACATTACAAGTATGTAGGTGAGTTATTTCGCTACCTGTGGTTGGTACTGATGAGAGATGGATTTGTTTGCTTGGCTGGAAATGTAAAAATCTCGCAATAGGGGAATTTGGACGGCTGTTGCTCACATTGAGTGTGCAGGAGACGTACAACAAATGGCAGAGTGTAAGCATGTCTGAAATATGGCTCCTTATAACTCTTAGGAATTTTATAATAAAGCAAATCAAATACATCTGCAATCTCAGAAAACAAGCAATAATATTTTCAATATCTTTAAAATTCCAAAAGTTAATAATTTACTATGACTAAATAATATCACACAAACCTTAGAATTAACTTTTAAACGCTTCATGCAATTTCAACAACTGGTATCTCACATGATATAACAGCACTATAATTACCATCCATGAAAGCAATGTATCTGTGTCTATTTTGTTTATTGATTTATTATGTTTTTACATCTTTTTCAATGGATTTAATAAGGTCATCATAGACCACTTCCTGTTTATTTAAGATACACTATCATGGATAAACAGTATTCAACAGAATACTCTTATGTTGTCTACATCAGTTACTGGGGTTGAACAGAACCCTTTTTATTAATTCTCCTTGTCCAATGCATAGACTTAAATGGAGGATCACAGCTCCAGGTTGTTATTTGCAGTGAGTTTATTGTCTAGGATATGAATCTAATTCCTTTAGAACTAAAATCATAATTCCAACACATTACAATATTCTGTGATCCAAGTCCCTAATCTATTACACAACAGATAGTTTGCATAGGGGTCCGAGCATAAGATTATGCAGCAGTTGTGTGCATAATGATTGGTAGCAGAAATTAGGTGTGGGGAAGTTGGAATTTCTAGACAGAAGGTGCTGAGTTCAGTCTACAGCAGCCATCACCAGTGGAGACTTCAATTGTGGTGCGAGCACCAACAGCAGCCACGGCAATGGGGCTACCAGTAGCGACTTTGGCGAGTTCATCAGTGTCAGGAATGACTTCGGCAGCATCTACACTTTGGCAGCAGCAACACAGCAATAGCAGCCAGCAGGACCGATAAGCTGAGTACATGTGCTAACAGTGTTAATATGTGCAAATCCAAAGGATCATCATCAGTGATGGAGCTTACAACGATTTCAGTGATGGAGCTTACAACGATTAAGCAGTCACCCTGTCTGTGTGGTTTAGACAATGTTAGTGGGCCCATCAGTCCTAAATATGAACATGGCAGTGTTAATAGAACAATATTAATGAGGCAAACAGTCCAAAATCAGAGGGGGGAAGTAAGCTCGCAGACAATTCAAAGTCAGAGAAGATGCAAATTTTGTTAGACTATGATCTAATATGGGGACAATGAACTCTAACGTGATGGTTCAGAAATTGAGAATGTAGATAGAAATGTAGAAAGGGTAAAAGCTGTGGCGCGAAAAATTAAATCAGATACTGATGGGGTGATTGATTCAAGATTAGAGGCCAGAAGGGCAGATGTGGGTGTAATTTCTGAGGAGGTTGTCCTGGTTAACACCAGAGTCGACACAATAGAAAAAGACTCGGTCCATAGACCCAAAAAATGAGACGATTCTCGTGGGTGTAGAACATGGCAGAAAGTATGCCATAAAAAACATAAAACATTTGAATATATGAGAGCTATCCACAAAGTACATTACGTTTTGGAATTAAAAATAAATAAAGTATTGGAAATTTTTTTTATTATGTACAGATGAAAGCCACACTTAAATACTACTTTTCTACATAGTTGCCATTTAAATTAAGGCGCTTATCATAGCTATGGACGAGCTTGGAAATTCCTTCGTCGTAAAATTCGGCTGCCTGCGCCTTCAACTACATGGTTACCTCTTCTTGAAGCTGTGCGTCATCATCAAAACGCTGCATAGCCAACCACTTCTTCATTGATGGGAATAAGTGGAAGTCACTCGGTGCCAGGTCGGGACTGTATGGCGGATGAGGAAACAACTCCCACTTAAAAAGATTCGAGAACTTCACGAGTGGCATTTGCCCTGTGGGCCCGGACGTTGTCGTGAATCAGCAAGATCTTTGAGCCCAACTTTCCCCTGCGCTTGTTTTGTATTGCTCTTCTGAGGTTGTGCAGAGTTTGGCAGTACCTTTGAGAGTTTATTGTAGTGCCTCTTTCCAGGAAATCCACAAAAATAGCACCTTTTCTGTCCCAAAAGAAGAGGTAGCCACATGGTTGAAGGCGCAGGCGGCCGAATTTTACGACGAAGGAATTTCCAAGCTCGTCCATCACTACGATAAGTGCCTTAATTTAAATGGCAACTATGTAGAAAAGTAGTATTTAAGTGTGGCTTTCATCTGTATATAATAAAAAAAATTTCCAATACTTTATTTATTTTTAATTCCAAAACGTAATGTACTTTGTGGATAGCCCTCGTAATACTTATTATCCTGACCATCTGTCAGGAGATTGTCAAAATAGGTGAATATGTTACAGTAAACTGGAACTGCTAATATTTACAGAATTAATACACTGTCAGAATGAAACATTGTTATGCAGTTTTAATAAATTTATCAATGCACAAAATACTGAATCTTGACTGTTGTCACCAAGTGTTTTCAAAACTGAAAACTAACAGACATTTTTACTTAGGCTGGTCAAACAGTCCCTGTAAAGATATTGATCTATAGAGTAGGAGGAGTTGAATATCAAAAAGTCTTTCACACTCTGTTTAAACCATGCTTTATCTGAAACCAAGCTTTTAATGGCTGCTGGCAATTTATTGAAAGTGTGTGTTCCTGAATATTGGATCCCTTTTTGGACCAAGCTAAGTGATTTTAGGTCTTATATATAGATTGTTATTGTTCTTATTCCTAGCTTTGAACTACGTACTGGGCTATTGGTTGGAAAAGAGATATTACTTGCAACAAATTTCATTACGGAATAAATATACTGAGAAGCAGCAGTTAAAATACAAAGTTCCTTAAACAGGTTTTTGAATTTACACCACAAATTATTCTTATTACACGCTTTTGCACACTAAAAACTTTTGCTCGATTTGATGAGTTTGCACCATCCGAGCGACAGTTGTGTAGTAAAGACATTTTTTCAAAAAATTCTTGGAACGAGAAGTGTATCTTTTGACAAAATAAATGTACACAAACCTCACGTGTTTCACCAACTGCGTAGGCTGCGTAAAATTTTCCTGTTTTACTGTAAATATTAAATTTAATCTTATAATCAAGGAGTAAACTCGTTAAATGTAATAACTTCGAAGCTATTAATAAGGGAGGAGAAAGCTCCTAGATTGTTCTTTTCTTCCTCTTTCTTCGATTGTTTCTAGTAACATGAAGCAGATATCTTGTACCGTGAAAGTAATTTAAGCATTTATACTGTTAACCTTGTTGATATAGTACATTAAAGTTTATATGCGAGTTATTTCGATGCACAGTGAGCCCTCTGCCATGTTCCTTGCACTGAATTAATTTTTCTTAAGACATTTATACAGCTCCACCGTTTTAGTGGCTGCTGCTTCAACAGACGCCATTGCGGTTGACCAGAAAAGTGAAATCATAGTGGAAGTGCAGAGATCGCCTGCTTTAACATTTAACAAACATTTTTTCACAGCAGTGAGCTGCAGCAGAGAGCCAACATTAGTTTTAAGGTTTTACTTTTCAGCTTACAATGAGAGGCAGGATTCGATTACCACAGCCTGAATATGACGGTAAGAGGAGTATTGTGTGGGACCACAATAATTTCAATATTTGAGTCCATGCTCCTAAAGTACAAATATGCAAAGGCTAATTATAATACTGTTATATTTTCATTCTCAAGTAATATTGTTGGAAGTAAGTCAGTTAGTTATGTTTGACGATTTTACTGCTCAGTTGTGAGTTACGTAAAAGTAAAACCAATTTTGAAATAATTTTCTAAAATAGTTAAATAACTCAACAGTAAAAAAAAATAAGAGTGTGTATTTAAATCTCTTTGAATGACAGATTTAAAGTAAAAATCATTTAACAATTTTTGCATATTGGACCACACAATTACATTCACACATGTTTTTAGACACCGAACAAATGAAAATAATAAATAAATAAACAAATATACTCCTCTTGAAGAGCCACTTCTGTTACTCCAGAATATGATCCCATATGAAATAATAGAATTAAATATGCAAGTTTTTTATATCTCCAACATCTGACGTCATTCTCACTGCAAATACATACTTGTTTAGGCGCTTCAGTAATTCTGTGGTTTGCCATTCCCAACTGAATTTATTATCGAGTTGTAATCCTAGAAATTTAACCCTGTCAATCTCTTAGATCTGCATGTCTTCATATATTATACACATGCTGGAAGGAAATCTCTTACAGGTTCTGAACTGCATATAGTGGATCTTTTCAAAGTTTAATGACAGTGAATTACTTTTAAACCAGTTGATTAGTAGCTATTTCTAAATCTGTACTGGACTTGCTGCTTATTGCAATGTTTGTACAATCTACAAACAAAACAAACTTAGCATATGGCAATGTAACAGATGAGAAGTCATTAATGTACACAACAAAAAGCAATGGACCCAAGATGGAACCTTGAGGAACACCATATGTAATTAAGTCCAAGTCAGATGAAGACAGACTGCTTACTGCACAGATATTTCGCAATGACACCCTATATTTCCTGTTAGATAGGTAAGTCTCAAACCATTTGGCAGCTGTTCCGGTGTATCAGCAAGCGCTGGCACGAAGACAAAGATCGCAAGAGCAGAGAATGAGGCGAGACATCAGCCAAAAGCCCACTGACAAGGACCACACACCACGCCAGGAGCACCCTCTAGCCAAAGATAATGTAAGTGCTGCTCCTGCCAGCCTCAGTCGGATGGTATTAGTGCAGTACTAGGAGAGCACTACGATATCAGTGATGTGTGATCCATACCAATTGCTTACATGGACATTGTATACAGCAAAGGACTTTGATTGTTTGCATGTCGCCCATCGCTTATGACACCATTGTAAATTCAGAGTTAAGTATTTTCTCTCTTCTTTATTGTATTAAAAACTATTAATGTGATTTGCTTGAATTGTTGTAGACCATTCCAAGAACGCAGCATCCTATATGAGACAAGTGGGCAGGACCTTACATTTGGTGACAAGTATCCGCTGATCCCCACGTCTGATGGCCACGGAATTTTTTTTTTTTGCTGGCGCCCTAATTTTCTCTCATCTTTACTTTGCAGCGGCGCTTCTTTGCTTTCACAGTTTCTTGTAGTTTCTGCTAATCAGTGTTTTCAGGCGGGCGTTGCAGAATTTTTTTCTGCCTTTATTTAGCTTGCTTGCTTGCTTTGTCTGTTAGTTAAATTTGTGTCTTCCAAAATGCCCATCCTTCCTGTCTCCTCCCTCCCCCCCCCCCCCCCCTCCCCCTGCTCAGGCACCACAGATGCAAGCATTAGAAGCCACACAGCTAATGCAGATGTTTCAGTTCCATAGGCAACAGATCTCCACGTTACTCAACACGGTGCCGCACCCTTTCCGACAGCTTTGTGAACAAGAAGAGGAATGGCTCGAGTGGTTGTCCCAGATTGAAGCCCATACCCTCGCTCACAATGTACCAGGTACTGTGAAACTTCCATATCTAATATCAACAGTAGAAATTGCAGTGTTTAGGCTCCTACAAAACCTTTTCCCTAACACCACTCTGAGTGAACTTAGTTATGAACAGGTGGTACAGCCATTAACTGACTATTCTGACCAACATGTGAATGTGGTAGCAGCAAGGTATCAATTCTTTAATTGTATAAAAATGGTCAGAACTAACTTATCACAAGTGGGTAACAGATTTGCAGGGTACGACAAGGAAATGCAAATTCAAATGTGCATGTGGCACTTTATATTCAGATGTTGTGTGATGCGATCGTGAACAATGTACCTGATGTCAAACTCAGATATCAGATTTTGAAACAGTCCGATCCATCATTTCAGCAGGTAGTGCAAATACTAGATCAGTACAATTCCGATACCTTGTTTGCTCATAAATTTGAGCAGAAAGCTATTTGTCAGGTTGAGTCCCTCGCTTGCAATTGCCCCATTCCGTGGTGGCTTGCGCTAGCCAAGCCTAGTAAACAATGTTAACCGCTGCATAGGCAGTTCGCTAAACAGGCAGCTACACAGGTGAAAAGAATTAAGTCCTGCCCTCGGTGTTATTACGGAACAAATGCCAAGACTGACCGTCCCAACAAGCTCAGTGTTACGCTTGTGATAGCAAAGGACATGTACAATCCATATGTTTGCAACAGAACAAATATAAGAATTCGACCCACTCACAAAACTCTTAGCCACAAGGCCCATGTCATTAATGCAGTATATTCAAAGTCTGCAAACAGGCATTCTCGTAAAACTGGCATGCAAGCAGTTTCTTCAGTAATACGCCAGTCAAACAAACTTTTTGTTCATTTACTTCTTTGAGGAAAATGTGTGAAATTTCAGTTGGACACTTTGCTGAATTATCACAAATATGAACTGTTGGGCTCCCCACGCCTGTCTAGGACTGTGTGTTGTCAATGTCTGCATTCAATGCAAAAGACAGTGTAGCTAGCATGCTAAAAGAATTCCCAGAACTCTTTTCTGATGGTGATGATGATGATGATGATCATGATCATGAGGTCCCATACTCCGAGGAGCGTAGGGGACCCACACCGACGTACCAGGCAAGGTCCTAGTGGAGGTGGTTTGCCATTGTCTTCCTCTGACTGTAATGGGGATGATGATGAAGACGACACAACAACACCCAGTCATCTCAAGGCAGGAAAAATCCCTGATCCCACCGGGAATCGAACCCGGGACCCCCTGCTCAGGAAGCGAGAATGCTACCGCAAGACCATGAGCTTTTCTGAAGGTTTGGACAAAGCTAACAATTTTGTTGCCCATATTACTCTGAAAGGCAATGTTCAGCCGAAATTTTGCAAGGCCAGAACTGTTCCCATTGCATTGCAGTACAAAGTTGCTGCTGAACTTAAAGAATAGCAAGATAACAGAGTTATTGCGCCCATATCAGCTAGTCAATGGACAAGTCCACTGGTTTTTCTCCCCAACCCTTCAGGTCGAATTCACCTTTGTGTTGACTTAGGTATATAGTCAATCACCACACTGTAATTGATAAGTATCCTTTGCCACACCTGGAGGATCTCATGGACAGATTAGGCACTGGAAACTACTTTTCAAAAATTGATTTTTGCGATGCATACCTTCAAATACTGCTCGCTGAACAACCTCAAAAGGTGCTTGTAGTAAACACTTGTTTGAGCTTGTTTAAATATTTCCGTTTGCCTTTTGACAGTGCTTCCACACCCACCATTTTCCAACTGTATTTGGAACAGCTGACAGAAAGTACCAAACTGTTCAAACTATTTGGACGATATTGTAGTAGCAGGTCATACACCTGAAGAACATATTGCAAATTTACATGCTTTGTTTCATGTGTTGTCTGATGCAGGACTAAAGTGTAGACTGGAAATTTTTTAAACCTGAGTTGCAGTAGCTTGGGTCACGTCACAAACAGTCATGGTGTACATCCTCTTCAGTCGCACTTGTTAGCCATATGAGAATTGCCAGTTTCTCACAATATCACAGAATAGCAGTCAGTTTTAGAGAAAATGAACTATTATATTAGGTTCATATGTATGATATCGCACCTCCATTGCATCGTTTGCATCGCAAGAATGTCCCCTTTGTTTGGAAAGGAGAGTGCCAAGTAGCTTTTCAAAAACTTAGATGCACTGCCCACTTATATTGAAAGTTGACACTTCCTCTTACGGAATCAGTGCAGTGCTTTCGCACAGAATTGGTGATGAAACAGAACTATTGCTTTTGCCTCAAAAGTTTTGTCCAAAGCTCAGTGTAACTATTCACAAATTGAGAAAGAGGCTTTGCTATTGTGTATGGTGTCACCAAATTCCACCACCATTTGTATGGCAGAAAATTCTACTTAATAACAGATCATAGGCCTTTGCAGTCCTTGTTTCATCTGACGAAACCGGTTACGGTACAAACAGCCAAAAAATTGCAAAGATGGACTTTGTTGTTGTATCAATACCAGTATGAGATTGTGTATTGTCCGACAGCTTAACATGGTAATGCAGACGCACTTTAATGTCTTCTGATTGGCCCTGATATAGACTTTGACGCTTCTGCTGCATCTTGTTGTCACATCGATATTCAGGATTCTGAATTGCTTCCGTCATTTCCACTGAACTATAGGAAAATTGTACAGGCCGTGGAAGCTGATTCAGATTTGAAAATTTGCTAACATACATTCACACATCTTGGCCACGTTCCTTGCATAGCATAAAGAACTCTGTACTGTGCCGATACTTTGAACATCGGCATAGACTCGCTGTACAGAAAGGAGTAATTCTTGTTCGAACTGACAGTGGACAGTCACGTGTGTTGATTCCTAAAGCTGTTCAAAAAGAAGTGTTGCAGTTACTTCACCAAGAACACTGGGGAATTGTTCATACGAAACAGTTAGTGCGTCGACACTGTACTTGGCAGGGTATGGACAACCAAATAGAACAGATGACATCACAGTGTCACGCATGTGTGGAAAATTAGTCCTCTCCGCCACAAAAATTCTTTGCTTGGCCTAAGTCGCAATCGCCATGGCAACGTGTACACATAGACTTTGCAGTACCTTTTTGGAACACTCGCTGGTTGATTGTGATTGACTCGCATGGCAAGTTTCCTTTTACCGTGCCAATGAACTCGACTACATCGCATAGCACAATTCAAGTGTTGTCATCGATTTTTTTGCCTCAAAGTTTTACCTGAAGTAATAGTGTCAGACAATGGCCCTCAGTTCACGTCAAATGTATTTGAAACATGCTGTGAACACAATGGTATACAGCATTTAACTAGTGCACTGTTCCATCCACAGTCAAACGGAGAAGCAGCAAGTTTTGTCAGAACCTTCAAGCAGCTGATGGCCAATCTGTTTGCCGCCTCATATAGTTCGCACCCACAAGATGGACAATCGCTGGTGGAATTGCCTTACAGCCACTGCCATCGGACACTGATCCACCCTCCTCAGCATCCGGCGCCGAAAGAAGGTCACAAGTATCGCTTCAAGCCGCATGATATTGTCTTTTACAGGGTTTTTAGCGGCAGCAGATGGTGGCCACGAGGCGAGATCGTCTGTTGACTTGGCACTTGCATGTATCTTATTTCAGGTCCTGATGACTTGCAGTGCAGACATCAAAATCACTTCGCCTCTCTTATGTGCACCATGATCTTTCATTGTTTCTTCCCCTAGATTCACGGGTCCAGAGAAAAGCGCGGCCACAGCAGCTGCCAGAGGGTGTCCCCATGACACCGCAGGATGACCCCATGGAGACATAACCTTCACCTCCCCTCATCCTACCAATGGAGCTGGACCTGCCGACACCACAGCAGTCGCCTTCTTCATCCAGTTCATGGCAGCAGGCGGTGGACATGTACCTTTCTGTTTGTTTTCCGGGGGACGTTTCCACCAGAGCACAGGCTGGATGGCGGCGTACAGCCGGAAGCTTGACGTCCCCTGCAGCCACAGCTTCAGGCCCGGCGATGCGCCCACACTCCTGCCTCCCCCACTGTGGTTGTGCTCCCTACACGATGATGATCTGTCCCTTTGGGGAGGGGGGGAAATGTCCTGGTGTACTGACAAGCGCCAGTATGAAGATGAAGATCGCAAGAGCAAAGAAGGCATGAAATGACGACAGCTAATAGCCTGATGACAAGGACTGCACCACGACAGAAGCGCCCTCTAGCCAAAGAGAATATAAGTGCTGCTCCTGCCAGCCTCGGCTGGACAGTATTAGCAGTATTAGCACAGTACTAAGTGAGCCCTACGATACCAGTGATGTGTGATCCATATCAATGGCTTACAAGGACCTTGTATACGGCAAAGGACTTTGATTGTCTGCATGTCGCCCATGGCTTGCAACACCATTGAAAATTCAAAGTTAAGTATTGTCTATCTTCTTTACTGTGATGAAAACTTTTAATGTGATTTGCTTGAACTGTTGTATAGCATTCCGAGATGAGTGGGCAGGATCCCACAGCAGCATTGCCGGTGACACCGTAATATCTTAATTTACTTAAGAGAATGCTGTGGTTCCACAGACAAAGGCTTTTGACGGCTCACAGAAAGTGCCAGTAGCCTCTAATTTATTACCCAATGAATTAAGTACATTCTCACTGTTAAGTGTAAATGGCTTTCTCTATATCAGAACTCTCAAGAAACCCAAACTGTGACTTGGACAATACATTATATACAATCAGATGCTTAAGGGGGATGCTTGAACACAACCTTTTCAAATATTTTTCAAAAATATGGCAAAAAAGGATTTGGTCGATAGTTTGATGGTATCTCTTTATCCCTCTTCTTGTAAAGAGGCTTAACTTCACCATATTTTAGCCAGTCTGGAAACAAACTGAGTGTGCTGAGGCAAAATACACTTGAAGTAGTGCCCATTAAATCTGTTGGTAATTTGTTGGGTCATGTGGTAGAATGTGAAGAAGAGGTAGTCAAAAAGAGACAACAATTGAAATCCGGATTTAATTAAGAAGCTTTGCAGTGGGAACAGCAGGTTGAAGACGTACAAGCAGAATTCAATTCTTTAGCATCGAATCAGGTTGCGACTGTGATAGGTGTTCCATGGGTTAATTCAGGAATGACAATGTATTTTGCTAATCATAGAAAACGCCATCCAGCTGATTTCATTGCTGCATGTAGAGACAGTTTTGTGCAAGGGCTGTTGGAAAAAGTTAGAATTAAGTACATGAAAAGACTTCTTGCGAGCAATCAAGAACAAATTTAATGAGTGCTTCATTCACTACCTATAAAGTGTTCTTTCCTGGCCAAATTCTGTAATAAAGCAAAACAAATGCAAATTCAGAATGAATTCCTAAATGGACCAAGTTTCAAACATGGAAGTGGGTAGATGCGGCATTTTTGTGTGTGTGAAGTGACTAAGTTGGTGCATATGTTGATGGTGCACTATCACCAGTGATGGTATACTTCCCTGAAACTTTCACTTCCACTATAACACATGTAAATAATCCTCTGAGAGTGTTAATGGAAATCACAATGCTCAAGAGAGGCTCACCAGAATTTTTACTATGGGATCTGGTCCACTGACCGAAAAATTCCATTGATGAATTTTTAGAGTCTGTAGAAAAACTAGAACAGGCACTGAAATGCAAACTGCATATTGAGAACAGTAGACAGGGAAATTGGTACGAGAACTATAATAACCATCAAAATAATTATCATGATCATAACAAAAATAATCGGAGGGGAAACGGAAATGGTCACAACAGGAAACAGATCCAGGAACTAAGATTTGAGGAACCTCTTTAAATGCAACACCAATCAGCATAAGAGGTTGGAAAACTGGTAATAACCGCATCTCAGGTCCAGGGGACGCATTATTTTAAAAATTCTATGGTTCTTGAAAATTTGGCAAAAAAGTCAGAAATGTTGGAAATGGAGGTAGTAAAAAGTAACAGTAATATGAGGAATAACATTAAGCACCACAAGCTGGTGCAAGAAATATTGTACAATGTGTTGAGGAATTTGATAAGGATGATAAAGGGCTGAAAATATTTATTTTGTGAAAGGGAAGTGAATGATGGAATTAATTCATATTTGGTGGAGGTGGAATGTGTGATGAATTCTGATGAGGCACTAGTCAGTACTAACAATTATAGTAATCTAGGTGAAAGTAATTTACGTGATACTGAATCCATAAAAATATGTGAAGATATCTGTACAGACAGTGTAGCTAAAGCGTCATCAGCTTGAGATGAATTATGTGGTATATTGATTGCAATATGTGGCGATAATTGTGAGAGCAGTGTAACAGAAGTCACATCAGCTGGTAACAAATTTCATTATGCATCGACAGAAGTGGGTGTTATATTGTTAAAGGGAGATTAAAGTGGCAGTTTAGGTACTGAAATTGTAAAGGTTGAAGCTATTGATTTAGATATCTTGGAGAAAGGAATATGTGCATTTATTGATGAAAGTGAAAAGAAGGTTCTTGATGAGAACATAATTGGGAGTAGAAAGAAAAATAATGTGATAGACAGTAGGTCAGAATGTAAAGGGACGGTGGTGTCTGAGAGGAGCAAAAATGTTACGGAGACAGAGGCAGATCTGAAATTGACAATTCAAGTGTACCATCAATGCTGATGTGGTGTGATGCAGTAGTGGCAATTTGTGTGGTGTGCTGGCAGAGGTTGATGTAGTTATTAGTGGTAATTTTTATAATGTATCAATCAACGTAAAGGAAATTTTAAGTAATAAAGTTTATGGGATATCAGCGGATGTTAATGGAGCTAATTGTGATAACTTTAGTAGTGCTTCAGTGGGAATAAGTGAGATTATGTTTAAGGGACAGGAAGTAAGTTGTGTCGTTAGTTTGAGGGGGTTGCAGCTACTGAAATCGTTACTTCAGAGGAAGGAAACATGCTAATGAGAATGATGAAATGACGAATTTAGAGGGTGATTTAAATGCTACAGATAATTCAGAGGCAGGTCAGGAGAGTCTAGGAATAGATGATAAGAGTAAGAGTTGATCAGAAGTTATAATGTATATCAAGGAGGATAAAGTAAGGGACACTGAAAATGTTCTTCTGAGAGAGACGTGTTTGGAGGGGGGGGGGGGGGGGTGAAATTACCTGTAACTGGAATTATCGATGTTCATGAAGAAAGTAAGTATGCTTTTCTGGAACCAAAAGAGTGGTGTTCCAGCAGAAGTCACAAAAGATTCCATTGGTGAACAAGGAAAGAGGCCTCAACTCAAATCTGAACAGCCTTTAAAAAAAAAAAGTGATATTCAAAAGGAACTCACACTGGGAGATAAACATTATGAGAGGCAATGGTGGCAGAGCTGCACCTTTAAAATGAAGAACGTGGCATGTATGTTAATTTACAAGGTGGGCGAGAAAAGTAATGAGACTCACAAGGCTTTGAGCGATCTGGCAACACTGTGTTGTTGTTGTTCTGTAGACCAGTGCTCTATACAGCTATCCCGTGATTTTTGAGAGTGCCATCAGTGAAGTTGTGTTTTTGTTGTGTGTTACGAAAAAAACAGGCCTATGGGGAACATTCCTTATCAAGAGCACAAGTTTTTCACTGGCACAAACCTTTTTATGAAGTCCGAGAACACACAGAAGATGAATCTCGCTCAGGGAGACCTTCACTTCAAAACCAACGAAAACGTCAAATGTGCATGTGCTCTTGTGAGATTAGACTGATGTTTAACAATAAGGATGGTGGGTGACCTGTTACACTTAAACATTTTGACCATACATCAAATCTTGACCAAAGTTTTGCACGTGGGAAGGTCTGTGCCAAAATGGCAGTAAGAAATCTCACAACCAAGCAGAAGCACAATTAAAATAATGTGTGCTCTGATCATCTTGACAGGACTGCCAATGTCCATGAATGATTCAGTTGTGTGATCACTTGTGACGAATACTGCATTTTTTTGTACAATTCTCAGTCACAGCAGCAAAGTGAGGTCAGCACACCTACACAAGATAGGTAGCTTATTTATTTATGAACAAACTTTATTTATATCTATTGTGAATGTTCTGAGTGTATTTATAACATTTATTTATTTAAATATTGTTGTACTATATTAGTTAATGCGGAAAGAAATCAAGTTGAGTAGAACAATTTATGTTTTGGTGGGGACAATCTTCAGACAATGGTAAAACACTGCTGGAGTCAAGTGGAGTTGAACCCTTCTTGAGTAGTACTTCACGGTGAGTTCTTGAAGAAGGAAGACCTGCCTGTGGTAACATGTGTCATCCAGTTGTGTGTGTAATAGATTCTGCATGATGAATGGTTGCTAAAATACTTTATCTGTTCCAACATCTGAACATGCTCCAAAACAGAAATTTTAACTTTTTCCCCATCACATTACGGAATTGAGCACTGACAGAGTATGAGTTCCTACTCATTATCCCACATGTGTTAATTTGTAAATCATCATATTGAACTCTTAAAAGCTGGCAAATATTTCATGTATTATGATCACGAAATGGACTTAGTTTCTTGTGAATCTTTAATGACTATTTAGCTCAGGGATTTTATCATCATTCTGTCTATAACTAGTTATCATTGAACCATTTTCCATTTATATGGGATATACTTTCATGGATAAACACTATTCAACAAAATTCACTGATATCATCTACACCTATTATTGACTTTAGAAAAGAACCTGTTTTATTAATTCTTCTCGTGGCTTTTATTTAATATTTCCGTTGATTTTGTTAATTCGCAATTCTAGCCAATGCGTAGACTATTTGCAGCAAGTTAGCTATTGGGCACAGAAGGAGATGTTTGTGGCTCGACCCACCCCATTATCGAGCTATTGTTTTTAAAAAGTGCTGTGCATAGCTCAATTAGCTAAGGTAAATAAGGTAGCTCTCTGTTGGTTGCTCATATGGAATGCTAGTAAGAGAAGCTACAACTCAGCAGAAACTCCTTTACGTATCGTTGCTATACCAGCATTATATATGCAATTAAGGAGTAAAGGAGGACACTCATTGAATAGCAGAATGGTTGACTTGTTGACAGGCACACACAAAATGGAATGAAAACTTGCTACCTTTTTTTTGGGGGGGGGGGGGGGGGGGGGAATAATTTGATGAGCTAGAGAAACACACGAGTGCCCCTACACTGTGCCAGCTAGACACACGATGTTGGGTTTGCAGTTTGGCAGGGGGTTATGTCAGGTGGGATAGATGGTGGGAGAAAGAGGCAGGAAGTACGAAGAGAGATTGGGGAGGCAGAAGGTGTGCTGGCTACGAATGCAGGAGGGAGGGGCGGCACTCAGGTACATGGGCTAATTCATGTGATACACACATCCTGTGCCAGTGATATGTAGCAAATGATGAGTGTTGTGTCTAGGCAAGACAGCCTAGACACGAGGAGAGGAAGCCGAAAGGCACGCGCTAAGTTAAAGCAGGATGGCGTGAGGTCTGAAACAGGATACGTAATGAATGCTATAAAGAAAAGTACGTAGCTTCTGGAATACTTAACTTTAATCCATCCTTTTGGTACATCTGGAGATTGTGGCGATACAAGTGAGACTCTTTAGATACATGCAATGTTACTAATGGCGCCTTGCTAGGTCGTAGCCATGGACTTAGCTGAAGGCTATTCTAACTATCTGCTCGGCAAAGGAGCGAGGCTTCGTCAGTGTAGTCGCTAGCAAAGTCGTCCGTACAACTGGGGCGAGTGCTAGTCCGTATCTCGAGACCTGCCTTGTGGTGGCGCTCGGTCTGCGATCACACAGTGGCGACACGCGGGTCCGACATGTACTAATGGACCGCGGCCGATTTAAAGCTACCACCTAGCAAGTGTGGTGTCTGGCGGTGACACCACAATGAGAATGATGTGAAGACATGAATTTGGAGAGGTAGACTAGACAGAAGAAGGGGAAACCATTGGGAACAAGGTGTAGGGACAGGGTGGAGCAGAGACTGTGGCCAGAATTGTGTAAGCAAAGGATTGTTTTGTAAGGATGACTCCCATTTATGTAGTTCAGAAAAGCTGGTGCTGGAAGGAAGGGTTCAGATGGCACACGTTGTGAAGCAGCCACTGAACTCTAACATGTCGCATTCAGCAGCATAGCGTGGTCAACTTTGTTTTTGGCCACAGTTTGGCAGTGGCCATTCATTCTGGTGGTTAGTTTGTTGGTTGCCATGATGACACAAAAAGCAGTGATTGTAGCAAAGTTATATGACAAGGCTGCTTTGCACGTGGTCCTGCATGGGATGATATAGGATAAACCTGTGACAGGACTGGAGTTTCACAGACTTGTCCCATCTCAGAGGCAGAGCCACCTGAGAGAACAGCCATGTCAACACGGTGTACTGCTGCAATCACTGCACAGCTTTTTATGTCAGCATGACAACCGACCAGCTGTCCACAAGAATAAATGGCCACCGCTAAACTGTGGCCAAGAAAAATGTTGACCTCCCTGTGGCACAACACAATATTCTGGACTTCAATGGCTTCTTCACAACCTGTGCCATCTGGATCCTTCCTTCCAGCACCAGCTTTTCTGAACCTCGTAAATATGAGTTATTCTTACAACACACTCTCCTATGTCCTATCATCCCCTCCCAGTCCAAACTTCCGTGTCATCCTCACTGTGTGCCATATGCCTAGCCTGCATATCTGCCATCTCTTCCCTCCTGGATTCACAGGCGGCAGGGCTGCTGCCTCCCACGGAGCTGCTAGCTACCCAACCCCTATTCCTACTTTCTGCCTCTTACTCCCTTTACTCAGACCACATGACACAACCTTTCCCCTTCCCTAGACCACTTGACAAACTGCAATCCTGGCCCTGTGTGTGTGTGTGTGTGTGTGTGTGTGTGACTCTTGACAACTCAATGCTTCTGCCACTTGGTGAGTGTCTCCTTTACACCTAAATTATTTACATTCTGCCAGCACTTTCCTTACTATAGAGATAACTAACATCAGTTAGAATGTAAAAAGCATCACTTTTTGATTACCGTGATATGTTTATTAAGATATGGAAAACGAAAAGCGACATTGATATATTGGACCACATGACTAGAAAATATTCAGCAAAAGGCTTCATGGAGTCGCCAGTACATGTGTTTTACAATACTTTGTAGTAGGCCAGAATATATGCATGGGTTCTTTACTTGCTCGGATAACTGCGTGATAGCATACCACTTCTAGGGATTGGGGCCAAGTCAGTCCTGGATCGACTCCACCCAGAGGATTAACAATGAGGGCTGGTGTGCTGGTCAGTCTGAGGCAGTTTCTCCACTGAGCAGGTGAATACCAGGCCAATACCCTTATCCTGCCTCAATTATGAGATTCACTAACATTTAGAAAATGTTCGCACCCTTTCATGTGGATGACACTACATGCAGACAGTTGGAGTACACAAATTCTGTCCTCAGAGGTAAAAGGGTGGTGACAGGAAGGACATCCGGCCACACTATAACATTAACAATGCCAAATCTGATAAGAACCATGGTGACCCAGGGTAAGTATGGGATGATGGCAAAAGAGCAATGAAGAAGAACTGCAATAATTCTTTAGCCAGCAGCTACAGGGAAAGTCAACCGTTATGAGCAGTTTCTGCTGTGTCCCAGCAAAGAACTATGACATGAACTGGTGAAAAAGATGCTGAAAAGTATTTCTTGTAATCAGCATTGGGTCAGATTACAAGAACAAGGCAACTAATATATGTGTCACCAGCGAAAATGTACAAAAGTAAGCTAAAGCAATGCACTGTTTCCACTTAGGACTTGTGATTATAACAAAAAAACAATTTTTTTATCTCAAAATGAATCCTGACACAAATAAAAATGATAACTATAAATGAAAATAAAATAATACATCCTTTAAATTAACAAGCGTTAAAAGAAAAAACAGCAATGCCAATTTAAGCACTACCATGGTGTGAAACATTCAAAAAGTCCAGCAGTTCTAATGTTAAAGCTTTGTCACATGATCTTATTGAGCTGTTCTGGGAGAGGGGATGCAAACAATTAATAACACATTTCAATCACTTTTTGTCTCGTGGGAATCCTGTTTTGTGATTATTTCATAATTAGCTTAATAAAAGAAATGAGCTTAATTTATAACTACACATTGTTCAGAGTATTTATTTAGACCTTTAACAACTGAACTATTAATTTTTCAGTAGCTTCATTCGAATATCAAGAGTATTTATGTATGGAACATAAAAATAAATTAAGCTGCCCTTACATATTGGTTTATATCCAATATTTTCTCCACTATGAGTGATCTAGCTAGCAGTGTGAGGACTGAATATAACAGATTAAAAACTGGCCACGTACGAGCACGACTCACATTCTCAGGGTTCTGTACAAACTTACTTATGTATGTTGACAGTTCACCAATCCTGGGAATCGAGAATCTCAATGATTTCTGCCTGTTATTGACACTGATACTGGCAACATATCGGTCCCAGGAATTCCATGATATTCAAGAATGTTTGAAGTTGGATAATAAATGACAAAAGAAATAGTATTTTGTGTGATATGATCACAAATTAACAATTTTCTGACATTTCCTTTACTTTTATTATGAAACCATACTCTTTCCAAATGTCATGATTCTCGGTCAACATGAAATAATTTAGTTTTCAAGTGTCAAAATATGGGACATAAATGACGGTTTCTTTTGATTGCATTGACTTAAGAGGCTTTCATTTTCTACACCACCAAGAAACCATAGACCTAAGTGTGTGACAAATTTCAACTTCATATGTCTACCTGTACTGAGGAAAAAGGGTCTTTGACAGACATACAACAAAGTGATCCAACACTGAAGAGCCAAAGAAACTGGTACGCCTGCCTAATATCTTGTAGGGTCCGTGCAAGCACTCGGAAATGCCGCAACATGACATGGCATGGACTCAAGTAATGTCTGTAGTAGTGCTGGAGGGAATTGACACCATGAATCCTGCAGGGCTGTCCATAAATCCATAAGAGTACGAGGAGGTGGAGATCTCTTCTGAACAGCACATTGCAAAGCATCCCACATTGGCTGAATAATGTTCATGTCTGGGAGTCTGGTGGCCATCGGCGACGTTTAAACTCAGAAGAGTGTTCCTGGAGCCCCTCTGTATCAATTCTGGATGTGTGGGGTGCCACATTGTCCTGCTGGAATTGACCAAGTCCATCGGAATGCACAATGGACATGAATGGATGCAGGTGATCAGACAGGATGCTTACATATGTGTCACCTGTAAGTGTCATATCTAGAAGCACCAGGGGTCCCATATCATTCTAACTGCACTCACCCCACACCATTACAGAGCTTCCACCAGCTTGAACAGTCCCCTGCTGACATGCAGGGTCCATGGATTCATGAGGTTGTCTCCAGACCCATACATGTCCACCCGCTCGATACAATTTGAGACTCATCCAACCAGGCAACATGTTTCCAGTCATCAACAGTCCAATGTTGGTGCTGACGGGCCCAGGTGAGGCGTAAAGCTTTGTGTCCTGCAGTCATTAATGATACACGAGTCGGTCTTTGGCTTCGAAAACTCATACCAATTATGTTTCATTGAACGGTTCATACACTGACACTTGTTGATGACCCAGCATTGAAATCTGCAGCAATTTGTGGAAAGGTTGCACTTGTGTCACATTGAACAATTCTCTTCAGTTGTCGTTGGTCCCGATCTTGCGGGACCTTTTTCGGCCACAGGAGATTTGATGTTTCACCGGATCCTGATATTCACAGTACATTCATGAAATGGTCATATGGGAAAATCCCCACTTCATCGCTACCTCTGAGATGCTGTGTCCCATCGCTCATGCATTGACTATAACACCACATTCAAACTCACTTAAATCTTGATAACCTGCCATTGTAGCAGCAGTAACTGATTCAACAACTGCGGCAGACATTAACTGTCTTATGTAGCCGTTGCCAACTGCAGCACCGTATTCTGCCTGTTTACATATCTCTGTATTTGAATACGCCTGCCTATACCAGTTTCTTTGGTGCTTCATTGTATAAGGGGTCAGTTTTTACCGACTGACATACAGGATCCCAGAAAGCACACCATGAGGTGAATATCGTGTAGAACACAGTTTGGGAAATAACAGGAATTGAAATCATGCCAAACAAGACAAATTTTAGCTTTCGGAGTCAAGAGGATCTTTAAACTGGATAAAAATATGAAGTTGAGAAACCAAACCTAAGGGATTAGAAAGGGAAATGACAGAGACTGTTTCAAGCATATTGTACCTAGCAAGTGCAAGCTACTGATTTACAACAAAAAGTTGTTTGATAGAGTGGGTAAAGAACAGTTTTTGTTATCCTCATACAAGACATCTGTTTACACATTTTTTCCCTTCTTTGGAAACAAACATTATTGGCTGCTGATATTACTTGCCCTTTTCCATATTACTGTAGCTTTTAACACAAAGGCTAGTGTTAAAAGTTGTCTAATTTATTAAACTCTCTCTCTCTCTCTCTCTCTCTCTCTCTCTCTCTCTCTCTCTCGTCTCTTGGAAAAGCAACATTTAATATACCTAATGATGAATTTGAATTAAACTCATCTTTGGGATTCTTGCCAATTCCTTTTCCATTTTTATAACTTGAGACATCTAAACTGAGGCTGGGTTGCTGGAATCAGTTCAAAGAGTAAAGCTTACAGATTTAAAAAAAATTAAAACATTGATCTTAAAGACTGCACACTGTTTTCCAATAATGTAATTAAAACAAACCTCAAGAATAAATAAACTTTACTCATGAATTGTACACTTGTAAAAAAATCACAATATTTACAATGTGCAAATCTCACATTTTTTATGCCAGACCAGCAAAAAAATCTGATGAATTCCTAAATTTTGATGATGGTAGATTGTGATTCATTTCCTTCTTTCTTGCTTTCTTTTTTTCATCTACCTGCACATCTTCAAAATATTTTATATTCCAGAACTTTATTGTGTGATCAAGGGAGCTCGAGGCCAGAAGTTCTCCATTCCCTGATATGTCAGCTGCCTCAATATTTAGCTTATGCTGGCCAACTATGCCCAAATGACGATGAGGAAACAAATGTGTAGCTCTGAAAGTCAATAAAAGCTTGATTAGATACAGTGTCAAGTAATACAGCAACCTTTCAGACTTTTTTACAATTTCATCTACCTCAGAAGTCCATCTTCGCCAGCTGTCACCACAATGTTCTCACTTACAGGAATTAGGCAGTTTATTGCCTGCTTAGGGCCGGGAAACTCATCACTATGATAACCAAACTCTCCCCAGTTAAATATGTAAATCTTGCCTTTAGAGGTGCCAGTAATAAGTTTTGTTTCACTTCTCATAAGCCCAACACAATTTAGTTCCTCTTCATATGGTTCTGACTGAAAAGACATTAAAATATATAATAGAGGGAAACATTCCACGTGGGAAAAAATATATATAAAAACAAAGATGCTGTAACTTACCAAATGAGAAAGCGTTGCTATGTTGACAGAGACTATAAAAACACACATAAACAAATTTCAAGCTTTCGCAACCCAAGGTTGCTTCATCAGGAAAGAGGGAAGGAGAGGGACAGAAGAAAGGATGTGGGTTTTAAGGCAGAGGGTGAGGAGTCATTCCAAACCGGGAGCAGAAAGACTTACCTTAGGGGGAAAAAAGAGGATGGGTATACACTCGTGCACACACACACATATCCATCCACACATATACACATCTTTGTTTATTAAAAACAAAGATGATGTGACTTACCATACGAAAGCGCTGGCAGGTCGATAGAAACACAAACAGACACATACATACACACAAAATTCAAGCTTTCGCAACAAACTGTTGCCTCATCAGGAAAGAGGGAAGGAGAGGGAAAGACAAAAGGAAGTGGGTTTTAAGGGAGAGGGGTAAGGAGTCATTCCAATCCCGGGAGCGGAAAGACTTACCTTAGAGGGAAAAAAGGACGGGTATACACTCGCACACACACACATATCCATCCACACATATGCAAACACAAGCAGATATATATATATATATATATATATATATATATATATATATATATATATATATAATTCTGCTTTGATTAATTACCATCTTAATTTGTTGCCTCATAAATACCTGCAAGTGCAATTTTCTGCTTCGTAGGTTCACTGATGTGATAGTACCCTCACCGCTTGAATAAACTAAGAACTGTTTATCTTCATTTGTAATCATACTTGTGACATAGTCATCTGTTTCTTTTATTGAGAATACTGGATCAGACCTTCGTACATCCCACACTGAAAAATAAAGACTTCTGTTGTATAAGCAGAATAAATCAGTTATGTCCCACATACTATGTTTGTCACAAAGTTCAATACTTGGAGAGTCTGGAAGTTTCAAGATTTATTGAAGTGTGTCTCCCCCCCCCCCCCCCAAAAAAAAAAAAAAAAAAAAAAAAAAAAAAAAAAAAAAAAAAAAAAAAAAATGGAGAGTCTGGAAGTTTCAAGATTTATTGAAGTGTGTCTCCCCCCCCCCCCCCCCCCCAAAAAAAAGTCCAAAATCAGGTCTGAGCTAGATATTGGCCCCAACATACACACACATCAGCTCACCAGATGGTACAAATCACCTCTCTCATTGATAACTGGCCCAGAACTTCTTCAACCACATTACAGCCCTAATCTAAGTTTGCACAATTTCTTCCTGTTCCTCAATCTGAAAGAAACCATTCAGAACCATCAATTTGACTACTCAGAGGAGGAGATGAGTGTTCAACATCCCATCAACAACGAGGTCATTACAGACAGAGTACAGGATCAGATCAGGATGAGATGGGGACGCAAATCCGCCATTGCCCTTTCACAGGAACCATCCCAGCATTTGCAAGAAGTGATTTAGGGAAATCACAGAAAACCTAAATCAGGATGGCTGGACACGGGCTTGAACTGTCGTCTTCCCAAATACAAGTTCAGTGTGCTAATGAGTATTGAGAATCACCTGTCTGTGTATGATATGTGCCAAAGTACCTCACATGAGATGCCTACCATAAAGCTTTCACCTCATGGTTTGAAGGGATGCAGAGGTGGATAAAATATCAGCAAGAATACTTTGAAAATATATCACTTTAAAAAAAAAAAAAAAAAAAAAATAGTAATTAAGAGAAATCTCCACACTTCATCTCCCTCAGGAAACATTTTTTAGAAACAGTACACTACACCAGCTGTCACTTGCTCTATCATTTATTTTTACATCAATACATTTAGTCAGACAGTTTCCAACCTTATCAATTCTTTTTCCCTCCCAAATACTTCAGCTGCTGGTTCACAGTAGTATCCAGAAGGCACATTTCGCAAAAGTTCCTTGTAGTGTTCTACAGCCATTTGCATGTATTCTGTTTGTGCCCCACACTCAAAAAGTTCCAATTCTTGCTTTGGCCAAGCACCATCTATCTGAGCAATGGACTTCTTCCTTCAGTGGCCAGTCCATTTCCACCAAACATCATCTTTTTGAACACTTCCTTTCCTTGGACCCTCTGTTTGTTTTATGTTGCTGGTGGTGGTGGTGATGGTGGTGGTGGTGGCCTTCAGTTTGAAAACTGGTTTGATGCAGTCTTCCACATTAGTCTATCCTGTGAGAGCCCCTTCATATCTCCATAACGATTACTACTTATATCCACCTGAACCTGCTGACTTTCACAAAGCCCTCTTCGCTCTCTACAAGTTTTATCTTACACATGGCCCAGGATGTAACCCTTTAAATCAATCCTTTCTTTCACTCAATTTCTACCACAAGTTTCTTTTTTATCCAGTTCAATTCCCTACTTCTTCATTAGTTATCCAATATACCCATCTATCCTTAAGCATTAAGCACCATACTTCTAGAGCTCCTATTCCCCTGGTATCTGTACTGTTTAGTGACCACATTTTGTTTCCAGACCAACACTATACTACAGACAAATACTTTGAGAAATGTTCTTCTAACACTTAAATTTATACTCAATGTCAGCAAATTTTGCCTTTTCAGAAATGCTTTTCTTGCAATTGTCAGTTTCTATTCTCTCTACTTCAGCCATCCTCAGTTGTTTACTGCTCAATTTGTGAAACTCATCTATTACTCATAGATGTCTCAGTCCCTCATAATCACCTGATTTAATTTGCCTTTATTCCATTAATATTTTTTTACTTTTGTTGATGTTCATCTTATAGGTTCATCTTATAGCCGGCTTCTAAGACATTATCCATTCAGTTCAACAAATCTTCCCAGGCCCTTTGCTGCTGTCTCTAACAGAATTACAATGTCATCAACAAATTGAGTTTTATTTCTTCTCCCTGAAATTCAATTCCTTTTCCACAATTCTTCTTGGTTTCTTTCACTGATTCTCCAATGTACATGCTGAATAACAGATGAGCTACAAAGCTAAGGTTGATTTCCTCCAATTTTTACATCCTTCTATAAATAATTTGTGCCAGTATTTGCAACCATGACTTAGTAAACTGATGGTCAATAACATTCATATATGCCAGCATGAGCCTTCTTTCAAATTAGGATTATCATGCTTATCAGATAGAATAGTTTTATCATAATTGATTCTCCCAAAGAGCTCGACACTTCTGAGGGAATATTATCTACTCCAGATACCTTTCTTCATGATCATTCAGGTTTTCTTGGTGCAATTGATTAATACTGTTGTTCTGGATGTTCTGTCGAGTTGTTATTTCCATTTTAAGCATAACATTTCAATGAATTGACCCAGCCATCTTCTTCAGGTGCTGCAAGTTTTTCTGTTATGTGCACTTGCTGCCTGGACTACAATCAGACTGAACTACTGCTGGTCTCACACCACTATTTATAGCCAAGTTCAGTTCCTAATGCCCACTACATCCATTGATGCTCTTTCTATTTCAGAGCTCACACTTATACTCTGTGAAAAACAAATTCATTCACTGTTTTTCAACTGTAGTGGTTATAATGGCCAATGAGATTTTAATAACTGTGTGCCAGACCTCAAGCATTATTTAAATTGAAACCTTTATGTTTCCTGACATTTTTATTTTGGTAAGACTCATTCCTTATGCTATCCCAGAAACTTGGCATTTGCACTATGCTAGCACTCTCACTGTATTTCATATCATGATTACATTTGAGGCAGAGCTCGTTGTCAGCTGATTTGCTTCATTGTTTTAGTTGGGTATGTCGCTGATGTTCCTTGCATCTCCCCCACATTCTTGATTTTTTCTGCATTGCCCATTCTGTTTGATGATCTGAGTACCCATTCCTTCATAACACTATTCTTAGGTGCTGTAAATATTCGGCGAGGCTCCTCTTATCTGAAAGTGTTCAAGTATGCAGAGAGGTCAGTGTGTATACGCTTTTTATATACACCCAGACCCAGGAATCCGTCTGTTATTCTCTAAATAATATGTTGGGAAAAGATAGTTGGTCATCTTTTTCAAGTCCCATCACATATTTAACGATGGACAGAGTTTAAATGTTCCAGGAACTCTTGAAGCTTATATATTCCGTGTGACCACACTACAAATGTGTCACTGACTTACCGATAGAAACATCCTTTCTTTCAGGAGTGCTAGTTCTGCAAGGTTCGCAGGAGAGCTTCTGTAAAGTTTGGAAGGTAGGAGACGAGGTACCGGCAGAAGTAAAGCTGTGAGTACCGGGCATGAGTTGTGCTTCGGTAGCTCAGTTGGTAGAGCACTTGCCCGCGAAAGGCAAAGGTCCCGAGTTCGAGTCTCGGTCAGGCACACAGTTTTAATCTGCCAGGAAGCTTCAGAAACATGTGGTTTCAACTTGGCAGATTCTAGTCTCTTCATTTCAAAGTGTTCCATGTATAAATTTGTCATAACTACTATCCATAGTCACATCATTGATTTGTAGATAACATTTTCCCTCAAATACAAAATGAGTAGATGTCAGAACATGTGTGAAAAAGTTCTGTGAATCAATCATCAAACTTTTCTATAATAAGTTCAAAGAAATCAGAAAGTGGAACTCTCGTAAAGCAGGAGATGACATCAAAACTGACCATAATATCTGTATCCTGACTGAGGTGGTGGAGTTGCGGATGTGATGTTTGAACTTCCCCACATATTTGTTGAGAATGCAGTTCAGGTATTTTGTAGGTTTGCCAACATTAGTAACTATGGATCTTAGAGGACTTCTTTCCTTGTGTACCTTAAGAAAGCCGTGTTTTAAGACCCTTAATGATGTTACATGGTAAACTTGTCTCATTGAGAAAAGTCATCACCTTCATCTCAGTTTTATTTGTAGTTCTGAAGTTAATGGAAATAAAGGTGTCAAAAAACCTGATGAACAGGGATGGTGGTTTCAATTTAAATAGTGCCTGGGTTCTGGCACTCAATTTATTACAATCTTGTCGACCGTAACATCCACCAGCATTGGGAAATGCTGAGAGAATTTGCATTTCGTGGAATATCAGTGCAAGCTCTGCAAAACGAAAGTGGATCAAAGGCATAGCAAGCGTCAGGAATTAAACTCTGCTCTTTAATAGTAGTGAGAGACCAACAATAGTGCAGTACGGTTAGAGTACAGGCAGCAAGTACACATAACAACAAAACTCGTACCACCTGAAGAAGAGGGCTGCATCATTCATCGAACTACTGTGCATAAAATAGGAACAACAACTCGACAGAATACCCAGAATCCCAGTACTACCGTTTTTTGACTTCAATCTTTCACTGCTCAGTCAAATTCTTCTCACAAATGCCACATCTCCCAATTCCTTTCCATAGTATTGTATTAAGTTCATTTCCTTTGTATTGCCATTCAACATAGTCCTTCCACCTTTTAGTCCCAGCTTATGTCAGAGCTCTTGATTCACACAGCTGCTTCTCTTTTCTCAAAAGATTTCTTTTTTTTTTATATGTGACACTTATTTTCCCCATAGCCATGTACACGGCTTCAGCTTTACATATTTCCACTCTAGCCGTTCCTGACAATTTCATTTTTTTTAGGCGTCTGTATTCCCTTTCGCATGCTTTATTTGCTGAATTTTTATATTTTCTCCCTTTATCAGTTCTATCCAATATCCTGTGTGTTCTCCAATGATTTCTACTGTGTCTTGTCAATTTGCCTATTTTATTTGCTTGTGACTTCACTACTGCATTTTTCACTGCTATCCATTTGCCTTCTACTGCACTCCTTTCCACCATTTTCAGTCAATTGTTGCCTAATGTTCCCTTTGACACTCTTGAGCCATCCTTGATTCTTTCCATTTATCCAAGTCACATCTCCTTGATTTCCTACCTTTCTGCAGTTTCATCAGTTTCAATCTGTAAATTACAAATAAATTATGGTCAGAGCTCGAATCTGCCCCTAAAAATGTTTTGCAGTATAAATCTGGTTTATCATTATATAATATCTATCTGGAAACCTTCCAATATCTCCTGGTCTCTTCCACACACACACAACCTATTTCCACGATTCATGAACCAAGTATTTGCTATAACTGCACTTTGTTCAAAGTATTACAAGGTTATTTCCCCCTTTCATACCTTTCTCCCAGTCCTTGATTTCCTACTGTTTTTCTTTCTGTTCCTTTTCCTACATTACGCTCTAGTCCCCCACCACAATTACATTTTTATCACCCTTAACCAACTGAATAATTTCTTTAATTTTATCATACCTTTTTTTCAGCATCATCATCTGCTAGAGTTGGAAGGTGTATACACTTGCACCACTGTGGCAAGAGCGGACTGGATTTATGTTGACCATGATAACTTGTTTACTATGCTGTTCATAGTAATTCACCTGTATTCCTATTTTCCTATACAATATCAGTTCTCCAACTGTTTTGCCCTATTTGATTATTCACTGATAATCCTGAATTTGCTTAACCAGGGACTTACAGGGAGTGATGTATATCAATCCATTCTCTCCTCCCCCTTGCTACATTCCTAAATTGAGTGGAAGCTATAATCAATTAGTACAGAAGCATCACATTCATTTGAAATAATTTCTTACAGACAAGGCAGGATTCCTCAGTTTCGTGCACATGCATTCTAAAACAATTAGATTTCCCACCTTTAGTACAGGAATCATTTTATCAGTGAAGTTTTTCTACGTTACCCTTCCTTTTGAATTTTATTGCACA
The DNA here is from genome assembly GCF_023864345.2 of Schistocerca serialis cubense. NCBI lineage: Eukaryota > Metazoa > Arthropoda > Insecta > Orthoptera > Acrididae > Schistocerca > Schistocerca serialis. The sequence goes on from NC_064644.1 coordinate 124,756,948, forward strand.
GCCCTTGGGTTTCAGCGGAGTGAGTTCATTGCAACGGCACAACGTATTTATAGCAATGGCAAATGTTGAGATGGTGTCTTTGTTATCCTTACATAGCTACTACAGTGCAGTGGGTCACATAAGAGTATATCTTTCTGCCCACACTATTACTGTAAACTTTGCTGGCAAAGAGCCTTCATTTCACATCAACTTCAAGAAGCATGCCAAAATGAGATCAGTAGTAGTATAGAACAGACCATTCAAGGTCTGCCTGTCTGTGGAGGCAGTAGAAGAGATATGGTGGGAAATGTACTAAATGAAAATAACAGCAGAAGAATGTGAAGTATTTTGCAACCTGCAACTGCAGCGGTTTAATTATAAGGCAGCGGACATCAGAAAATCTCTGCACTGTTGCAGGATCCAGCACACACGGAACTCACAAAGCAGCAACAAAGAAGACTGTCATTCTTTTGAAGAACTCTGACTTGCCGATGGGGAGGGTAAAACATCTATAACCTCGGAAGCATCAGCACTTTCTTGCTTGTATGGGCTTCTGCCAGTAAACAGTTCACCTATGTATGAACTGGACAAATATCTGGCACGATTACTAAATCCTTTAGCAGGGCACTGTATCAACCATGTGAAGAACTCTTCCAAGAGTTTGTGAAACAAGGATTTTAAACTTCAAACTTACAATCTGCTAGTCAGCATTGACATTATGACATTGCTCATCCATGTGGTGCTAAAAGTTTCTTTGGAACTGATGGCATAAAATTTTGAGCCACAGACAATGAGACTTTTTCTACAAGCTCTCACTACCACTGACTTTCAGAGTGATGCATATTTTTATAAGCAGGTGGACAGTGTGATTGGGGGAGGAGGGGAGGATCTCCCCTGGCAGCAGCTATAACCAATCTAAATACAAAATATTTGGAGGAAATGACTTCAGAGACTGCAAGCCTAAAACACAGATGCTTCTACAGATGCATGGGTGACTCTTCGTGTTGCCACATGACAGGAAAAAACACAAAAAATTTCTCAGAAACATATCAATAGAACTCATGGGAACAAAATTCACCATGGTTGTAGAGAAAGACAGCTGTCTGCCATTCCTCAATATTTGGTATGGAAGAAGTAAAATGGAACACTATGTCGCTATGTATACAGGAAACTGACATGCACTGATCTGTATTTCCATACATCTAGCTGCCACCATCGGGACCAAACTGAAACACCTGAGGGAAGACTTGGAAAGACATGGCTACAGTGACACATAAATTAAGAAGGCATTGCATACAATGTGCTGCCCTGAAATGGCAGGAAGAAGACATGCAACTGGCTTTTTCCCCTATATGTGGGACCACCGACAGCAAAGATTCTGATGAAAGATGATCTTACAACTGTCTTCTGGGTGAGGCAGAAGGTTAAAGATCTAGTTGACTTAGCCAAGGATTCAGTGGGACTGCACTTGCATTATCTACAGCATTCAATGTGAGTGTGGGCTCTGGTACACCAGACAGATACAATGTTGCATTCAGCGGCAATCCAGGTGCATACAGATGGGGCAGAAAGACAAATCAGTGGTCACTGAACACAGCTTGAAAAAAAGCTGTATGTTTAATTTTGGATTCTTGTGAATATTTGGACAGCATAATAATGGACAACATCAAAATAAGGACCAATGTTGGCTTTGTAAACAGAGGTGATTATCAATTAAGTTCTGCAGGTTACACGAGGTAAAGTCTGACTGACACCACACTGGGTCTTGAACATGGGCACTACCCTATAGTATTCCCTAAATTTTTGTCCCTTTTTATTATTTTGAATTCTTCTGAGACTTTCTCCACATTATTTGTTCCATATAAATTATGCATTGTGTGGTCTCTGACTTGGGACAAGGAATAATATAACAGCAAAACGTTTTGTTGATGCTCTGTGGATATGGTTTTGAAAACATACGATTCTTTTGTATTAATGACATATAAAAGACACAGAATAACTTTTCAAATTAGCTTGGTGTTTTTATTTTCATTTTGATTCATAACACTACAACAAGTATACACTTCCCCAGAGAACCTATCACAGGTGGCAACACCAACGAGCATAAGAATATTTAGGTGTTGAATATTTAAGTGTTATCCTGCAGATCCTGCCCAAATTCTTCATCATGTGATGTGGTACTGGGTTCTAAATCAAAAATACTTCCCTCAAAATGTTGTATAATCCATCATGGTGAGAAAGCGAGTAATAAAGTACATGATGTAACAACGCTGCAGAATGAGGAGAGTGGTTTAAGCCAGTTCATGACTGTTGCCATCTGTACCAGTGTTCATTGGAAAACCTGAAGAAGATGTGAAAGTATTTTTTCAGAAACTCGAAACTGTTGGGTTCGTGGACTGATTCAGATAAGCTAGCAGTTGCTAAATTGAGAATCCAAGGAGCCGCACAAGATTTCATTAGCACGGAGCCAATTTGCGTGAAAACAGAAGTTTACAATGATTTTAAAACGGTAGTGGTTCAGAGGTTCAAACGCAAAAATGCAGCCAGATTCTACCGTGAACAACTTCATAGTTGATTGGCAACTCCATGGAGTGTTCTGTGCACCACGACCAGATAATGGATATAATTGGAAGGAGAAACAGCCTTGGTCGTATTTTTTTGTTTTATTATCCGCAAAATTGATTTTCGGTCACTTAGTGACCATCCCCAGTGCTGTAAGATACAATTAAAATTGTTAGGCCTAACAATTTTATTATCCGCAAAATCGATTTTCGGTCACTTAGTGACCATCCTCAGTGCTGTAAGATACAATTAAAATTGTTAGGCCTAACAATTTTAATTGTATCTTACATCACTGAGGATGGTCACTAAGTGACCGAAAATCGATTTTGCGGATAATAAAACAAAAAAAATACGACCAAGGCTGTTTCTCCTTCCAACTTCATAGTTTGCACATGCAGTGTGACGAATCTATCAAGCAATTCGTTGATAGAATCCGAAACATAAATGCTCAGACTTACGAGCTTGTAGAGGACGAAAATGAAAACCGGATCCAGCTTCTCGATGCCAATCAGAGAGCACTTGACACATTCATCCATGGGTTGTATGGGGGAAGAAGTAAACAAAGCAGTAAGACTCGCACGCTGTAAAAGATTTCAAGAAGCAGTAGAGGCAGCTGTTGGTTTTGTCGAAGCATTGAGATGCAAAAATGTCATGCAAAAAGAAGAACATTGCGTGTTCAACTCAAACGCGGAATGTTTCCGATGCAATAGGCCCAGTCCCAAGCGCAAGGACTGTAAGGAGAACGAGACCTGCCACAACTGTGGGATACAGGGTCACTTAGTGAGGAACTTTCACAACAAAAAGAAACCAAATGTGAGCAGCAGACAACTCGGCAGATCTTTAAATGAGTGCGGGGACGTACGTGCCACCACAGCAGCCGCCCCTTGCCCGAGACAGTGATTCCTGTTAATGCACCTGAAAATCAATTCAATAATGACTTTGTGATAGGTGCTGTTTATCACGGAAAAATTATTAAATTATTGATCGACACAGGAGCACAGACCTCATTGATGTGGTGTTCTATAGACAAAAGAGACAAGCTGAGACCGCCAATGTTTAATGTTCGGGGGCTGAACGGTGGGAAACTACATAACCATGGAGAAGTTGACGTAGAATAGTGCCTAGGCCAGGACAAATACACAGCAATGGTGCAAGTGGTTTCTAATAATGAAACGCGCTACGATGGTGTACTTTTATTTGATTTCTTATCTGATAACGGGGCAGAGATATTTGTCACAGAAGGAAGGATCAGACTAGGTCGTAACAATTACAACCTGGAAAATAATTCTTCACGTCGCACTCAAAAGGAGCCAAAATTCTGACGTCGAGGGACCGATCAGCCCGACCGACGCATCAGTTGGAACCCTCCGAGTCGAAGCACAAATTACTCAGCCACAGCAAGTTCCTCAGGGAACAGGGAAGACAATCCATGTTGAAGTAAAGTCGCCCCTGATCAGGAAAGGAGCTCTGTTGTTGACCGAGCGGTCGGGTAACTGTGAATTATTGGACACAATGCATTGTTATGTTGCCCGAAGTATAGGTGTAGCTACAATGGTGAGGCCGACCGTGGCGAGAGTCCCAATAACAATAACGAATATGAGCAATACAGATGTAATTTTGCCACGAGGAACAAAGGTTGCTGAAGTGTCGGGCATAAGTAAAGATGATGTAATACCGATTCCAAACGAAGCAGCAGATGTAGCATTCACGGAAACAGATTCTTGTAGTGATATTGAAACATTGAAACAAGGAGCTGAAAATGAAATTGAATTAAAGAACATAATTTGGAAGAAGATTGACCATTTGTCAGCTGATTATCAGAAGATTTTAGCACCTGTTTATTACAATGAATCATACTTACTGACCTATGCAAATCATTCTCTGTCCAGCTTACCCGAGGATGACAATTTAACTGCAGATATCCATGAAAGTGTAATAAATACTAATAATCAGTTAAATTTCTTAGAAGTAGCAACTAAAATTAAGTCTATTTAATCTTCCAATAATGCTAATCCATATTTGATTGTCAGTGTTGCGTTCTTTGTGCTTTTATTGATGGCTCCTGTATGTACAGCCTATGTAATGTATGAAATTATGGTCCTGAAAACCCGCTCATCAGTGCCCATCGTCACTGTGTCTACAAACAGAATAAATGTTGAAGTGCCCCCCAATGCCGCCATTGGCGAGACAAACGCATGACGTCCAGGAGGTCGTCTCGAACAATCTTCGGTAGCTCATTTTCATGAGAGAGGATGATTGTAACGGCAGAATTGTACGGCAGTAGCGCACAGCGGGAGAGCCACCGCACTGTGCGCTCATCACGCAGAATGCTGACGGGAAATGCAATCTGAGTCGCACGACGTGGCGTGTACACAGCCACTGGCTACACAGAGCAGTCTGAGACCACCCAGTTGCGAACATGTATTGCTCTCGACACAGTGATGACGAGTTACCAGACGCGCGTAATGCATTGTCGCGCCATCTTTATTAATAAATGGTAAAACTAAGTTTTCCGTGTTCCACATTCTGCACTACCCGAAACTACCGCCCACGCATCCCATCTTAATGGCAAATGGACGCAATAACATTTTACTCGTCCATCCAAAAGACCCCGTTAGATGTACCTCATCATAATGCAGTTCCCAGAATGAGATTTTCACTCTGCAGCGGAGTGTCCGCTGATATGAAACTTCCTGGCAGATTAAAACTGTGTGCCCAACCGAGACTCGAACTCGGGACCTTTGCCTTTCGCGGGCAAGTGCTCTACCAACTGAGCTACCGGATCACGACTCACGCCCGGTACTCACAGCTTTACATCTGCCAGTATCTCGTCTCCTACCTTCCAAACTTTACAGAAGCTCTCCTGTTTGGAAGGTAGGAGACAAGATACTGGCAGATGTAAAGCTGTGAGTACCGGGCGTGAGTCGTGCTTCGGTAGCTCATTTGGTAGAGCACTTGCCCGCGAAAGGCAAAGGTCCCGAGTTTGAGTCTCGGTCGGGCACACAGTTTTAATCTGCCAGGAAGTTTCATAATGCAGGAAGTTTTTGGGTATCTCTGACTCTATGAAGGAGAATCCAGCAAAATCATTGTGCGAGTTTGCACAAAAAACATATCAGGCTTACAACTGTACATAAAGTGGTTAGTCAAAAACAAAATTTTTCTTGTATAAAGTGACAGCAGTGCCTGAATTGAAAGATGCAGATCATGAAAACCGAATGCATTGCTGTAAATGCTTTACATCCTTTATTGAGAAGAATATCACAGATATTCTTGATGTCACCTTCTATACAGACATGGACAGGTTCCACATCTACAGTAATGTTAACATATAAAACAAAAACATAGAACACACTTTCACATTCAACGTGCTGTGCTTGAAATGCCATTCCATACTCAGAAAAATGAAGTGTAGGTAGCAGTTTCCGGACAGTGTATTACTGAGCCTTTAGTTTTTGAAAACCTGTTAACAATGAAAGTTATCATTTAATGATCCATGATTTCATTGGCCAGCTAAAGGAATGTGAAATCATCTACTCATAGTAACAAAATAGTGCTACTGCACACACAGCTAACAACACTATGCACTTTCTGGAAGAGTTTTTTGGGAAATGTGTCAACTCAAAAAACCTATGTTCACCTCACTCACCGGACCTTATCCACCAGACTTGTTTCTTTTGGAAGCAGCAAAATCTGTAGTGTATCACAATCACCCACACACAGTCTGTGACTTACAAAGTGTATCACAATCGGATCTGCAGAACGTATTTTCCAATAGAATTAAGTAGGTTCAGGCTTGTATTGCTGCCCATGGACGTCACTTCCAACATATGTTGTAACTGCACAACTTTCTGAACAGCATATACGAAACAGAAAATTCAACTGCAAAAACTAAATCACAAAGAGGCCTTCACGAGACAAAATGCTGAGTACTGGCACCAGAAACATTTACAGTATAAAAGTGATACATTTTCCAGAATCTCAGATGAAAAAAGTGTGTGTGTTTGTGAATAATACACAATTATACACAAATACGCACATGTAAAAGTAAGTAAAATGCACAAGGTCAGAAACTTAAATACCTTAGAACAATACTGCAAGAAAATCTTGGAGCAATAACACATGAAAATGAATTATAAAGATCTGCAATAAATTAGCAAACAGGCAAAATGCAAAGAGCATATGGGTTAAATCAGAATATATACAGAGTCTGCCAGAAAAATGTACACACACTTTAAGTAACAAAAATTATTACTTATGTGTTTATTTTACATTTAATATTTGATCACACATGTTGTACAACATTCAGTTTAGCACATGGTTACTTGACATGTTCAAAATGTTCACTGTTGACAGCTATACAGATAACAGAATGACGAGCGGTCGCAGCAACTGCGTCAGTCAGTGTTACAGTGGAGACCGCTGCACATGTCACTGTAACCTCCTAGTGAAGTTCCTCCAGCGTATGTGACTTACATCGATAGACATTATCTTTCACAGTTTCCCACAAGTAAAAGTCCATTGGTGTTAGATCTGGCGACCGTGGAGGGAACTCGATGGGGGCTCTTTGTCCAATCCAATGCCCTGGAAACTTGTAATCCAGGAAAGCTCATACTGCTAGGTGGTAGTGTGATGGGGCCCTGTCCTGTTGGTGGACGAGCTCTTCATCAGATCCATAAAGCACACATATACCTGGCAAAACTGATGTGCATAATATTTACAGGAACACTTCTCCAGTGACAATAGCATCAAAGAGAAAGGGTCCAACTAAGCCCTAGATAATAGTCCACACTACACATGAACCCCTGGTAGATTGACCGCTTTATCCACATAAACATGCAGATTTTCCAGTGCCCAGTACACACTGTTATGCCAATTCACAGTTCCATTAAGTTTAAATTGTGCCTCGTCACTTCACACTACCTTCGTCACACACTGTTCATCAGTTACCATTTGCTAATACCATTCGCAACATTACATTCACCGATCAGGAACGTCATCATTAATCGTGTTCAGTAATTGTGGAATGTAAAGTTTCCACTTTTCAGAATGCCTCGTACATTTGTACTGCTAACCCCCACTTCACGTGCACATTGTATAGTAGACTTCTGTGGAGAATTAACTAACATTTCCAACACAAGAGCCGATAAAGCAGGACTTGTAGCTGTACGCTGTCTTCCGGATCTTCCTTTGTGAATATCACAAATCGTTCCATGCAATTCAAACTTCTCAATGACGCGTTTAATTGCTAAGCGGGTTGGCAATTCTGTTTCAAACTCACGCCTCCACTGACGTGGCATTTCAATGGCATTATCAAACTCGAAAAACCACTTTACAATAAATTTTCATTGCCCAACTGTCAAGTGTGCTCCAGCCATCTTGTTTTCTCAATACCAAGATGAAAGTACTAACATCTGTTGAGCCAAAGAACATACTACAACACACTCGTAACTCAAATCGAACAACAATATCGATATCACGATAGAGCCTGACAAAGAGCGTATACATTTTCCTGGCGGACTCTGTATAATGATAAATACTTGTCTAGGAACATGAAAGTAAGTCATCACAATACAGTGGTTAGAACAGAATGAAGCATCTGCAAAATGAGGTGGAGCTATGTTTTGAACACTGAGAAGTGTTTGGACATGAATTTGCTCCTCAGCTCTCCCAGTCATCCAAATTTTGGTTTCTCTAGATCACTTTATGTAGATGTTGGTGCATATTATTTTCACTCCCATCCTTGACCTATTTAACACATCTCTTAGCGATCTCTACAGTTCCTCTTTCAAAACAAAAATTAAACTGAAAGTATGTCATAATACACCAAATTTCAAATGCTTAATGTAACTGTACTCACCCTTCACTGTACCACTTTCATCTCCTGAAGCAAATAAGTTTTCGTCCATCACATATAAACAATATGGTGCATCTCTGAAAAACAGTACATGAGCATAAATACTACAAATTGTACAACTATATTTCATGATGCATGCTCATAATACCACCATAAAACTACTTACTCATGAGCATTGTCATAAAATTTTTTCATTTTTGCACTTTTCACGTCAGTAAGTACTATAGACTTGTCTTTCGAACAAGAAAATATTGTGTTTCCATCTTCACTAAACTGAATACTTCTGCATCCTTTAGTATGCAATTCACATGTCTCAGATACTTCAACATTCTCATTGGTGTACTTGTACCTATGGAAAAAATATCATTCCATGGAAATATGCCCAAAGTAACAACTAAAAGTCATCAAACATTACATTAAAAGAGTCTTCAATAACAAGCATAATAAATGTTATAAGTGTGAAAAAATTGACACTTACACTTCACAAGCCACTGTGTTGTACACAGATGATATCTTAAACCTTTGCTGTATACAAAAATGAGAGCTGACAACCGCTCACCACCACAAGTATAATTAAAAAGATGATATATACATAATCTCTTAGTTTTTGAGCTTCCACACCCTTCTAAGCAAAAGTTACATTATGGCTCCCTCCAGTATTGAACGAAAACAATGGTTTGAACACTGGTGATGGTTGGGCTCCCTCCAGTATTGAATGGAAACAATGGTTTGAACACTGGTGATGGTTCAATGAAGATAGGACAAATTCCTCCTTAACTAGAAAAATGTTTTCTAGTGTACAACTGAACCCAGCAATGCTTCACAATTGCTAAACTTGTTTGGGAGTTGGAGATCTGTTCTAATTTTCTTCTCCCCCCTCTATTTCTCAATCTCCTCTTTGTCCATTTCCTCATCCTCCTTTTTACCTCTGTCCATCACCACCTACACCAACTATGTTCATCTACCACCCGACTCTCATCTCTGTTCAACTCCTTCCCCATACACTCTCTGTCCATCCTTTCCCCACACATTCCCTATTTATATCCTTCCCCACATGCTCTCTGTCCATCTAGTTACCCTCTCTGTCCACCGCTTCCTTCCCCCTCTCAGTCCATTTCCTCCCCCCCCCCCCCCAACCTGTATCCATCTACCCCTCCCCCTCTCTCTCTCTGACCTTGAGCCTCGGTTATTGTTTTTGGAAATTCAGATTCCATAATAATAAGCCAATAAGCAACAACTACAACTTTCCTCTTTCCTGTGAAAATCGACTGCAAGGAAGAAAACATAACAGCACATTGTTGCTTATACAATTTTTGTTTAAAAATATATATATAATGAGGAACAATATGTGCGGGAGAAATAAGTTCTCTAATGGTTGAAATGCCCTACTATCTTTGTTAAAACTGCAAGAAAGGCAAAAAGAAAGGAAGCAAAACCACGCATATTCACGGCAGAGCACAGCATAGTATTTTATTTCCCACAGTTGGTTTTATCAGAAAACCTGTACATTGTTTTCTAAAGAAATTTATAGCTTATGTCTTTATGAATGTTTATTACAGTATGCTCTAAAAATTGCACGTAACTGATGATGAACTTTTCAAGATTTTTGATAACAACATTTCCCCTTAGTATATTATGTATATACTAATACAATATATACAGGGTGATTACAATTAAAGTTAAGTTTTCAAAGCACTATAGAAATAACACCACTGGTCAGAATGACGTCAAATTGCTACGGAATAACATTGAAGAAGGGGGAAAACGTACGGCAGAAGAAAAAAAAAAATAGTATGAACATTGATCAATAGATTGGCGCTGTATGTGTCAGAATACATAAATGAAAACATTTGTCATGCACATGACCCATTGAAGTTGGTATAAACAGGCAGAGTACACGGTTTTTCTTCCTTTTGCATATGCGACGTTCGCCGTGACTGTCTCAATGCAGGATCGCACTCTCTTGTAAAGCTGTATTGTACACGTCACTCTGCGGAAGTTCCTAACACTGAAGCGTTGGGAAAAAGGCATTGGTCCGATGACTCCCGTGGGCCTGGAGAAAATGATTCGGAAATTCGAAAAGACGGGTTCTTTTGGTGTGCAACCTGGTAGAGGGACGAAACAAATTGATTCAACATCAGTGGAAGCAGTAGCCACAGCAATGCAGGAGGAGACGAGTGGTGGCGTACAAACATGTAGTGCACGGAGAATTGCCTGAACACTGGAGATACCTGTGAGCACGGTGCATAAAATGCTACGAAACATACTTCTTTGCAACTCATTCAAAATTACCCATGTGCACGAGTTGCTTCCTGTTGATCTGCCAATAAGAGAGACCTTTGCTTTAGAATTTCTTGCTCGCATGGAAGGTTTTGTGGACAGATGAAGCACACTTCCACCTGACAGGATACGTCAATACACAGAATCTGCTACACGTAACTACGTGCGCAGTGCCATCGCACTATAAGGAAAGCAAGAAAGCATGCTGGGTTTCCTTCACCAGCTCATTCAACAGTTTTACTCCGTCCTCTCTCGTTTGGGGTGGCCTGCGCCAGCTTTCTGGGACTACCGCCCACTCCCCAATCCCTGGTCTGACTGTGGCGGGAAAAGTCATAGTCGACCCTCTAGATGTTTCCAACGCTTTGGGCCAGTAGTTTGTGGAGGTTTCAAGCTCCACCCACTACCACACTACCATCCTGCCTTCTTTCCTCGGAAACTGGTGGAGGAAGCTCGTGCAATTTCTTTTCTCTCTTTGAATCGAGAACGCTACAATCCTCCTTTTACTATGAGGGATCTCGAACGTGCTCTCCTATCATCCAGGTCTTCTGCTCCTGGGCCCGATACAATCCACGTCCTCATGCTGCAGAATCTTCCTCCTGTGGGAAGATGCTTTCTCCTCAATACCTACAATCGTATTTGGACTGATGGTGTATTTCCCACGCTTTGGCGTGAAGCTATTATTGTTCCCCTACCTAAGCCTGGTAAAGATAAATCTCACACAAGTGTGCGTAGCCATGTTTTTTGTGGGTCGGGGAGAGGCTAACACGGTGCTGTAGCTTCCAGACGAAGGGACATTCGGTTTACGACTTGCCAACAGTTCCCGGGCAACAGGAAAAGGTACCTTCTCCTTCAGCATTATCTCCTGGACAGCTCGCTTATCTTGATAGACGGGACAAGAATGAGAAGAAGCAGCGTGTTTTCCATGACAATTAATGTGGGGGGGGGGGGGGGGGGGGCGGGGGAAGGAGGTGGAGAGGCGCCCTCATGTGCATCCCTGCTACAAGTGACACATTTGGCCGCGTTTTTACATGACGTGCTAGTATGATTGAACTGGTGGCATTTGTTACACCTCAACAGATTGGGAATGTAAGGGCGCACAGAGACGACTTCATAGCCTGCCTTTATCTTCCTTCTTCATAACTCGACGAACAGCAGTAACGCCCTGTTCCAATAGATAATTAGTTCTTTCATCCTCTGTCAAGCCATCCAACAGCCAGGTGTAGATAACACTGCGGAACGAGTTAAGTGTCTTGTGAGCCTCCACTTTTATAGGATATTCGTGGAGGATTTAGGCCTTGAGTAGTTTCTGGGCCTGGAGAACACTATCAATTTACAAAAGCAGCGTCCCCTTGCAGAGACGAGAGCATGGCTTCACAGGGCTGGTGATGCCATCCACACCTTTCTGTATAACAAAGGGGTTTATAGAAGCAAAAGTCTGGTTTTTGTCTAAATGTGAGACCACTAGATATCGAGGTGCAACAGGAAGAGACATTGAGGCAGGAGCCTCATTCCACTTTCTTTTATGTGAAAGACTCGGAGAAAGAGAAGGAAAATCAGTCATTGGGAAGAAGTACCCCATGATTGCCAGTGTCTCCGATGGCGTGCTCCTTCCAGCAAGGGCCCTCCAAAGGGGAGCCGCCCGCCTTAGGTGTCTGTCCACACCTCAGGTCACACCTCCCGAACGACAGACAGAGGGACCAATCGACAGAGAAGGTAACAGCTCAGGTAATCACCCCTCCCTGGGCATGGCCTGTACCAGGGGGTATGTGCAGGCCCTACATGCCAACCCGGGGCTGGGAAATACCCTTTACCCAGTCTCCTGCTACGCGTTAAACGCGTGGATGGCTGTCAGGCACACAAAGGAAGGAGAAGAAGAGATAAGAAGGAAAGGAAGAAAGAAAGGATGGCCTCAAACGCCACACCGGAGGAAAAGGAGGGCAGTCCAGGAAAAGGGCAGTACAGGAGAGAAGAGTCCGGCAAGTAAACCAACACAAATGAGTTTCAAGAGCCCATGGAGGCACGAGACATCTCCCCACGAGGAGGGAAAGTGACAGAAGAAGAGGAGACAAGCAGCACTAAAAGAAAAGCAGTGCTGCGAGGGCTGGGGCCCCGTGGTCACCAAGCACATACTCACCAAAGAGCGATGAGCCCCCTGGGGGGACAATCGAGTCCTGTTTGGTTCTACAACACAGCTAGTAATGGGTACCTATGCCATACCAACCATGCTGGCATCAAAGTGATTGCAGATGATTCACCATACAAAAAAATTGCTTCATCAGTATCCTGAAGTCACGAGTCCATTGTCTACTCCATTACCAGTAAGACACACAACACTACTACACCCAGGACAGCCAGTTCATTCACAGCTTTATCATCTGCATCTGGAAAAACTAAAGGTCACAAAACAAAACTTCTATGTTAGCACAAGGGATATGTCACCCTTGAAATAGTAGCAGGGCCTCTAGTCTATACAGTTCCTCAGAAGAAAATGGAAGAGCATCTAGCAGATCTACAGCAACTATTCACTATACTACAAGAACTTGTTTTAGTGATTAATCAGCAAAAATGTTTCTTCAAAGCAATGGAAGTAAAATTCCTACGGTACCTTATCAATGCACAAGGAAAACTGCCACCTTAAGCCAGAGTGGAAGGTATTCTTCAGCTTCCCCAGCCCACTACAGTATGAGAATTACGTCATTTCTTGGGCTTAAAATACTTTCATAGACTTTTGTGTGTAATCAAGCATTGTTGGCAGCACCTCTCAATGAAAGTTTAGAAGGTTCACCTAAACTTGGAGACATGCTAAACCACTTTAACATGTCTCCAAGTTCTCAACAAAGTAACTCAGCCCGTAACGACTCCACTCGGTACCCCTGCCTCTCCAAGTCAACGCTTTGGACATGTTCCCATCAACATCATTGGACCTTTGCCACCATCAGAAGGTTCCCAATATTGTTCCACAGCAGCTGACCATTTTCCTGTTGGCCTGAACTCTAGCCTCCTAAAGACACAACAACAGTAACTGTAGCCACAACCTTCTTCCATGAGTTAATCCTACGCTTCACTGTTCCTCCCCGTGTCATTACCAATCAGGGCAAGCAAATCGAGTAATACCTCTTTAAAGCACTCAGCATTGTTCAGCATGAACCGTATTTAACCCTGCATCTACCATCTCGCTGCTAATGGTTTTGTGGAATGGCTTCGTAAGCAGTTTAAGTCCTCCATCAGATACCATGCCACAGAGCACTGGGCTGAAAGTCTACCTATTTTCTACTAGGCCTTCTAATAACAGTTGAATTAGTGTACAGGTGGACACTTTGACTACCGGGAGAGCTGTTTGGTTGGTTGGCTGATTTGGGAGAGGAGACCAAACAGCAAGGTCATCGGTCCCATCAGGTTAGGGAAGGGTAGGTAAGGAAGTCAGCTGTGGCCTTTCAAAAGAACCATCCCAGCATTTGCCTGAAGTGATTTAGGGAAACCACGGAAAACCTAAATCAAGATGGCCGGACATGGGTTTCAACCTTATTCCTCCCGAATGAGAGTCCAGTGTGCTAAGCAATGTGCCACGTCACTTGGTGAGAGCTGTTTACCAACAATGTAATTGAAGGCTCAGATTATATGCAACATCTACATTCACAGACCTACAAGCTCTGTCGTGTGATTTCAAAGAACATTTTACCCATTGACTATTCATTTTCTGTGCCTTAAAGTCATGCACACAGGCTTTCATCGAGCACGCTGCTATTCGAAAACCTCTCTGACCACCACATGATGGTCCATAGAGCATTATTAGCAGTCACAACAAAAGTTTTGACGTTAATATCAATGTTTCCTCTGTCACAATAGCCATTCACTGACTCAAGCTGCCCTTCACCTGAGCTAACACCAAGATGCCATCTATGACTAGCTCTACGAGGACACTGGGCCCACCCAGTCTTCCACTGCCACCGTCTACACATTTTGGGTGCAGCATACGTTTCAGCCCCAAAGACTGTTGACACATGGGGTGAGGGTGGCAGATTGGGGGGGGGGGGAGTGATGTGAATAGTGAATCATCTGCTAAATAATTCATGTGTGCTGTGTAAACTCTTTGATTCTCCTCACTGTCTCTGAGCTAAAAACAAGGTATTGATGTAGACAATTTTAGCAGTCTTGCGATTATGATTACTTGTAATTAACTGTTATGTTGTGTGCACAAATAAATTTATTTTTACATGACAAGTCCACGAATAGTACATATCACTGTCTTATTCAGCATAAAAGTGTGAATTCTGCACAGAATACAATCATTATCTAACAGTACTGCTGAAATATTACTTACAGTAGAACATCACCCGTTATACTTCCTGCAGCTAATATGTTTTCTTGAGGGTGAAACGAAATATCAACTACATAATCCTCACACTGTATGTCTGGAGGATGTTCTCTAACTTTTTCCTTTTCACGTTTTATAGCTTTCACAAGATCATCTTCCTCTTCTTCTTCTTCTTCATCTGCAGCTTCTTCAGGATTAGATGCATCTATAGCCATTCCTGAGGAACTCCCCCTGTTCTGTTCATCTTCACTGCTATGTCCACTGCCCATACTTGAATCACCTGCTGAGCTTTCAGAATAATCACTGTCATAGTCATCACTTGAGTCACTAGAATCTGACTCCATTCTTCTCTCTGTAAAAGTCAACAAATTTTTGGTTATTTATGCACTGTATAACAGGTACTAATCAACATACTGTTGTGAGCTCTGTGTGAAAGTACCTGAAAAACATACTGATTGTACAGGAAAAGATGAGAAACATATAGTCCTACTACAACACTAACATTTTCTAAAAATGTTATGTAGACAGCAGGCTTAAATTATTATATGATGTACAAAATTCTACATCTTATCTTATACTGTTAATCAAATAAGCAGAAAAATAAGCATTCATCCACTTTTTCAGATGGTTCTCTGAGCCACAGTTGATGCTGTTTTTTTTTCATAACTTTATCAATGACATTTGCATGACAGTCACAAAGATTTCTAGCACTTCTCATTGACTTTGCCTTCAACTCAATGAGAAGTGACAGAAATCTTCTGAGAAGTGACAGAAATCGTCACAACTATCTTCTATGAGAGTAAATCAATTATTATCCGCAATTTAGTTGTATTTTTGTTTATTTTGGTAGTACTGTGATTTTACGTTGATGACGCATGCTTTATTTGTTGTTACA
This sequence comes from Schistocerca serialis cubense, assembly GCF_023864345.2. Classification (NCBI taxonomy): domain Eukaryota; kingdom Metazoa; phylum Arthropoda; class Insecta; order Orthoptera; family Acrididae; genus Schistocerca; species Schistocerca serialis. The sequence goes on from NC_064644.1 coordinate 124,772,833, forward strand.
TCTTTGCAATTTTCAAGCTGCTAGATTAGTTTTGTTATTGCTGCAGTGCTGTTAACCAAGGCTGCTCCGCTGTCTACTTGCACCAAAGAAGAGCAATGTTCAGTGATCCATTTTTTGTGGTCGGAAAGCATATCAGGGACCGAAATTCATCGAAGACTTTAGGTACAGTACGGGAACAGTGTTTCGCCACAACAGGGTGTCTACAAATGGATTGAAAAATTCCAAAATGGTAGCACAAGAGTTACGCACGATGGAGGGGCCGGACGACCGTTACCGCCACAAATGGAGAAACCATTGAGCATTCATGTGAAATGGTTCTCTTAGACGATTAACTATTGACAAAGCGGCAAATCGACTGCAAATTAGTCAAGGTTATGCCTACGAAATCATCCGCAACGGACTTGGATTTCATATAGTTTGTGCAAGATGGGTCCCAAAACAACTCACACAGTTGCATAAACAAACGCGCTTGGACATCTGCAACAACTTTTTGGATCGCAATGGTAACGAAGGGGACAACTTCTTAGACAGGATCATTACTGGTGACAAAACACGGATCCATCATCACGAGCCGGAGAGTAAACAGCAGACTATGGAATGGAAACATCCACATTCGCCGCCGTGCAAGAAAAAGTTCAAGACCCAACCGTTCGCAGGAAAACTGATGCTTACGATTTTTTGGGACGCACAAGGTCCAGTACTGGAACATTATGGGGAAAG